>NC_079158.1:29431947-29733041 GCF_947563725.1 Argiope bruennichi | reverse complement strand
CGTTGACAGGAGATGCGTTTTTAAAAGATTGACCTGCTTTTACCAGTAATGTTTTATTATTACGTACGCTTCTTTGACAGCAGATGCATTTTTAAAAGGTTGACGTAGAACTAAGACATCATAGCTGTTATTTCATCACAAAATCGGTCGAGCTCCAAAACTTTGTTTGCCAGCTAGAAAAATTGAAAATGAAAGTTTAAAAATAATTATCATTATATATATATATATATATATATAGATAGATAGATAGATAGGTATAGATAGATATAGATAGGTATAGATAGATATAGATAGGTATAGATAGAGACCGATAGAGAAGTCTCGTTGTTGTTTCAAACCGGTTTAAACTGGTTAATGACTTAAATTAATTAAGACAAATTTAAACAATAATAATGTTCTCACATGATAACTTGAAATTAGCGATCGTAGATTTCATTTTAATTTTTCCCTAATTTTGTATTTAATATTGATTTTATATCATAAAGGAAGTATTTTAACCTAAACAGGAAAAGAAAAAAAAATACTAAAAATGATAATTCGAAGAAAAAATACTGATTTCATGCAGTTAAATGACATTTTGAGCATTCTTGAATATGTTATTTATTTTCACTTTTTTAAAAATTTTGTTTGTATTATTTTTTGGCAAGTTCCCAAATAAAATATTCTTTTCAAATGGCAATGTATAATTCAGATGAGAATGCAATAGTATTCATTTTTATTGTGATAAAAAAATAGTATGAAAGCTAAGACACTCAAAATTATAAATTTGTTTTCATACTTTCAGTTTTATGTTATCATATTTTACTGAAATGATTATGCACTTTGAAACTATAGCTAAATTATTTATATTTGATTTTTCTTTTGTATTTTCTTTCTATGATATGGAGACCTGTTAAACAAGTATATTTACCATGTCGTAATTTGCGTGAAATATAATTGATTATATATAAATTGACTGGAATTTAATAGAATATGCTATTAAATAATATATTAATAGCATATTTTTCAACAAATCTGTTTAAAGTTCTCCAAAGTTTACTCAGTGTTCGCATCAAAATTATTTAGTAACCGACTGTAGATATTATAAGCATACTATTTAAAATAAGTAAATTGTGAGATTCTTCCAAATCTATAAGAAAGGATTTAAATAATTTAATTAGAGCATGCATATACGATTGAAATGAAGCAGTTGAAAATCTTAAATTGCGCTATAAGGAATCGTATTAACTAATCCTTTTTTTTTTTTTTTGAAAAAAAAAAAAGAAAATGACTCAAAAATATATTGAAAACAGTTAAATCATCCAATTAAAAATATCAAAGTTAATCAATTAGTATGTTTAGATTACTGTAGATGGCAGCACGTCAAAGAATATCAATTTTCAAAGTAACCTATTGTTAACCCAGTTTTTGTTGATAGCATCAATTATAAGCGCTGTATTCATTAAATAAATAGAAGAAAAGTCCTGGCAGATTATTAAATTTAAATTTTGCATAAAATTTAGAAATACTCTTATTCTTACTGTCTTAAAAATAGTCCTAATATATTACAAAAAGAATGAAAGGATGTATAAAAGGGTAAATATCTGCAAAGTATGTAGTATTTCACATGTATATTTGAACCCTTAATTGTTTTTTTGTTTTTTTTTGAAAATTTAATTTTCCTCCTCAACAAATAGTTTTGGAAGAATATTTTTTCACAAATTTAAGATTCCATGGTAGCTGAAACGCCTTCAGAATGTGTTTTTAAAATATTCGAACAGTTATGAGAATTTAATATATATTTGAAACAATATCTTCCTTTTAAATAAAATATCAGTTAGTCATTATATAATTTTCTTAAAAAATCCCTTTACAGTTCCAATATATATATATAAATATATTGAAATAAAATGAAAATCTCTCTCCATATATATATATAAATATATTTATATATATTGAAAGAGATTTTCATTTTTGGACAATGGATATTACAATAAATAAATATATTTTCAAAGTCAAATATTTTATTTTTGAAAATAGAGATTAAA
The DNA here is from genome assembly GCF_947563725.1 of Argiope bruennichi. Classification (NCBI taxonomy): domain Eukaryota; kingdom Metazoa; phylum Arthropoda; class Arachnida; order Araneae; family Araneidae; genus Argiope; species Argiope bruennichi. The sequence goes on along the minus strand of NC_079158.1, from coordinate 29,731,014 downwards.
ACAAAATAGTAAAATATTTTAAACAGATGGTATATTAAGCAAAATTTTCAGGACCGTTGATTGAAACAAAAATTAAAAGATTAGTTTGGTTGTTTGAAAATAAAATAAAAATATTCCATGGAGTTATAGCCAGAATAGAATAGTATAAATTAAGTTTAAACATTAATATATACAAGTTATTTTTGATGCCGCATTTTTTTCATATTGCATTAAAGTATTTTTGAAGTATTATTTATTATTTTAGCAAAATATTTAAAAAAATTTTGTATTTAATAAAATTATGCTTAAGCATATAAAAGTTACGATTCCTTCTAAAAAATTTTAAAGGATATTTCCAATGGGCAATAGGCAAATCTCCTTATTCCAAATCATTTAATTTTCTTCTAAAAGCGCATATTAGATATTTTAATGAAATATTATTTTCCTCATGGAATGCAATTTATAATAGAAGATTAAACCCATAAACAATCAGATGAAATGGTTGAAATATTTTTGAAGCATTGAAATTTAATTCACTGACTAATAAAATATGTAATATTGTATTAAAAATATCTTTAATTTGATAGCTAGAGAACTAAAATTAGTTGAAAATAGATCTAAAGCCTAAATTATTCTTTTTAAATCATGTAGCTGTCTTTGTGATCGGCTATAAAAATAGAATTACATATTTTAAAAAAAATTGATGATCTCCTTTTATGATAAATATTATTTATTACATCATTTAATTACGGTGCAAGTCAGAAATGTCCCGGAATTTCATGTAATTTATATATATTTTGAAATCAGATCTTTAATATAAAATCTCATTTAGATGTAATTCATTAAATAACTTTTCTAATACATGGTTAATACATATTATTCGAAAATGGAGATTTTAAAGTAAATGCTTCAATTCACTATGTCTCGATTCAAAATTTTCAAAAAAAAAAATTGATATAAAGATCCAAAATATTATAAGTTACATTTTGATATCTTGTAATTGAGTTTATAATACAAAACAAATTTATATTATGTTTATTTTAGAATTCAGAGATAGAAAGCACTAATAGTGTTGAAAATTGTAATTATCTATTTACATTAGATTATTTCAATTTTATTTGGAATGATATATTCTTCATGCATTTGAAATCCATTACCTGTTTTAAAACGATTTCAGAAATTTTTCTTTTAATAACAGAGAAATATAAAAATATTAAAAGGAAAAGAATTTTTTTTCTGCATTTGTATAAAACTAAATTTTAGAAAATTATGCCATGAATTGCCGAGAATTTTTTCAAGTATATCAAGTTTTCTTTATGAAAAATGTGGCATCAAATTGATTTCAATTGTGCTTAAAATATTTTTTTTTTATTTTTATTTCACTTTTAAATGAATATTGAAGCATCATTATACTGATAAAAAAATGAATATATTTGAAATAAACCATATTATTAGAATTAAGCTAAGATATTCTTAAAATTTAATTAATAAATCAACTATGTATCGTATTGTTTTTTAAATCTAAGAAAAAATGTTATAAAATTGTTACGTAAAAAATTCAGATCCGTAAATATTGGCTAAAACTCGTCGACGATGATTAAATACATAGTGTTTAACCAGTTAATTGCTTTTGATGAGTATATTGGTCATGGAAAAAGTACAACTTTTTTTGTCCTAACGAGTTTATTCTTCAGGAATAATGAATAGTGATAATTTTCAATTTGAATTAAAATTTTAGTAAAAACTCAAACATATTCGTAAATTTCAAGATGTTTAAGATATGTTGAGACCAAGTCGAAATTGCAGGAACAAATAAAATACATATTATACGTTATACCATACTTTGCACAGTACCATTCTCTAACAGCAAATTAAAATAAATGAATTTTTTATGTTCTTTTTCGTTTATATGTAAAAAAATGTACGTATATTTAAGTAAATAAATAATTGTGATTATTGAAATAAAAAAAAATAAAAATCATTTCATTAGAACATAAATTCATATTAAATTAACTCTATGTTTGATAAGAATACTCTTCATTGCTAAATTTTGAGATACAATTTAGGTAAGCATTTTCCAATCAGGATGAAACAGTTAACTGGTAAAGGGGATTAATACTTTCCGTATGACAAAAAAAAATCATGATTTCTTAATTAGATACTTCAAAATATATGCGTTATATTTTTTAATAGATATCTTGGGTTTATTTGTCATATATCCTTTCACTCGGTCATTTGTTTTATGCTCATTTCAAGATCAATTAGTTAATGCTGAAAAACTCCCTTCAGGCCTAAAAAAACGCAGTTGAGAGTTGTTATTCGGATGTCTATTCTGTGACGAGTGCTTCTGATTAGAATGATTTATATGTCCTGTTTGAGTTGCATTTCATCTCGAATATATTACAGCAAGTCTGATTTACTGGATGGCTTTGGTGGACACTTCTTTTTTGCTTTCATATTTGTGGATAACGAACACGAGTCTATGATCTTTAAATTACAGATTATGTGGTGCAACCTTATGAAGTAAAAAATATTCTGACAAAATCGGCTATTTCAATATCCGTTTTGCATGAAACTGAAGGTAGGCATTTTAATTCATAGGTTAGATTTTTTACAGCCTGGTGGAAAGGAATTTTAGATGTGGTCAGAAAACGAGGAAGGTATCTGCAATCTAATGAGAGCATTGTTTGTAAAACAGCAGAATTTGGATCTAGATTTCTTATCAGATAAATCGACAATATTTCCAAAAAACAGTATTTTTAGCATTTCTTCTTCCATTTTTAGGCTTTGAAATTGTTAGACTTTGATTTTAATAGCAAATTGATGTTAAATATTTTGTTTTGTATCACATTACAAATATTATTCTGAATATTTCCTCACTGTTTTATTTTTACTGTTTCAATAATTTGAAAATGAAAGAATACTATCAGAGTGGAATTGTTCAGGAGTATTAACAATAATGGACAGTGAGAACTGCTTTATTAAATTTTTCAATGGAGTCAGTTCATGTTCTTTTTAAATCCATGAAATACAGAGTGACAACTTAATCTAGAATGAGAAGACATTTTCAAATAACGTTACAAAAGTAATTATTCAAGTAATAAATAAAAATTTGAAGACATTTCTATTTCCAAACTATTTATCTATGTATAATAATAGTGGCATTTTGCTGCTCTACTTCGTGCGCAATGTGATGCCTATCTTTGAATACACTTGTCAAGTTAATTTCCTATTCCGATACATTTTATTTTATTCAATCATGGTAATACATTTTTAATTTATATTTGTATACATTTAGCAGAGCCGGGATAACCTGGTAGGTTTGGTAAGTCGCATCCCGTAGGTTGGGAGTTCGAACCCCACCGACCAAACACTCTCCGTGTGTGTGGTGGTTGGTGCACGTATAAATCTGTTCCTGGCAACAAATTCCTCTATGTCGAAAGTAATGCCACTGGGGGTGCTCGTTCAGAAGTGATCGTTCTCTAATTCAGGTCGAAATTACGATCTGAGGATGAGTAAATTAAATGCATGAATGAAGTCCGGCCCGTAAAAAGGATTGTGTTGCGTGAGTAACTAAGTCATACTCTTAGTATTAGTTGGCGCTACTGTAAAAACAAGAGACGCTCACTCGGCTTTAATCGCTGACAGATAACTGACTTGTAAAGTGGTACAAGTCACAACGTACTTAACAGGTTTCTTATTTTTTAAATATATAAATTTTGTAATAATTGAGTGAATATAATGAAGCAGTTAGGACTTGACCAACAAATTGTGAATATCGTTCTAATATTTTTTTCCAATTTGTATGTTTTACAAATTTATTTGATTAGCAACTAGGCCAATAGTAATTTTAATCATCTGCCTGTAGCCTCTCTCAGCCAGCTTCCTTAAGCAGCTGATTAAACTTCCAAGTCGTAAATTCACCACTGATTAATAAACGGATTGGGAATACAGTTTTATGAATATTTTTATTGCATTGCAAAGAACTTTACTGATGATTTGAATTAACTTTCATGAATATAAATTTCAAGTAAGATTCTCTCCTAAAAATAATATTTGTTATTTTATGAATGAGGGAATTTGAATACATTTTCCGTATAACCAATATATTTAGCGTTAAAATGCAAAGTTAAATGTTTAAGAATTATGTTATATACCCAGTTCCCTTTCTATGTTCCTTATCAGTTCTTGATAATGAACCCTTTCATAAGTTATCATGAAAGTACGTGAAAAGTATACTATGTTATACTGTAAAAGATGTGTTAAAGTAATGGCTCATTGAAGTAAAGTAAGAGTCCGTTTTCAGTTATTTATTTGCAATATGAGTGTGATTTAATTTCCTTTATTTTCTTGAAGTGATTCGCTATCTTTACTTTGATTCGAAATGCATTTTCTCGGTTTCAAGAGCCCTTGACAGTTATCAGTTACAGCAAGATAAAAGGTAAGAATACAAGCTTCAAAGAAACATTTTAGATCGAAGTCAGCATAGTATTGCACTGACAGCAAACACAGAGAAGCGATTTTGTTTGTTTTTATTTTCAAAAAAGGCGCTGCCTCAGAACTTACGTAACCTTCTGTTTTGATTTACTTGGGATGCCCGTCTGGTAACTTCCATTATCTGTAAAAACTTGTTCTATTCTAAAATCCTTTAAATGAAAAAAATATATTAATTACTCGATAAAATATATTAATAACCCGATAAGAATGCAAATATTACTTTTATTTTTAATTTTCCATAAACGAAGTATACAGAGACAAAGTATTGTAATCGTCAAAGATTTCGATCTCGAGATTTTGAAGAATATACTTTCAGGCCTCCTAGAGTCCGGGAAAGTACATTTTTGGAAATATGACTGTCTCTGAGCAAGATAACTTAAAAGCGTTTTTGAATTAGATAGATGAAAATTGGTACGTAAACTTTACATCAAATTATAAACTCTGAAGTTAACGAGGGAAAAAGTTAAAACTACAATCGTTTTAAATTATAAATAGAATAAAAGTTTTGAAAAATATTTTATTAATGAGCTTATAATACCCACGAAGTAACTACATGCTAAATTTGGAACATCCAAGGCTAATGGCCTGCGCTATGGAACGTTTTGTAGGCTTACAACCTATAAAGGATATCATATTAAAATTATCTGTAAAGTCGATATGTTACGGCTGAAAATTTTGATATTTTGAATAATAATAATTATTATTATATTTTTATAATAACCATTATAGCTATTCCTAATAACGATTAGGAATATAAAAGCCAGGTTAGAGGGAATAATTACCATTTATTATTAATAACAATCGAATTATCTCACTGACCACAACAGATACAGCTCTAAACAAACAATCAATAATCACCAAAGCATTCAATTTGATTTTTGTTAAGGCTGATTTCAAACAGAATAAAATCTTTTAAAATTATTCAAATGATAAGGCATCTAGAATTAAATATTCTTGTAAAAAGAACTTGTTGGAATTTTAGAGATACTAAATACTTAAAACTGTCATGGATAAACATAATTGATAACATTTTTACATCCCGTAGAATTTCAGACAAGATGTTCCATACAGAAATCGATGACTCTAGGATGAAATGTATCATGTAATTAAAAGAAAACTCTTAAATTCAAGAAAATTTATGGCATTTCAAGTTTTCATCGTATCGCTGATTTCACTTTTCAGTTAAAAATCTGCAATATGTTGTAGGTGAACTGCATTAAAGAAGACTTTCCTCCATTTTGGATAAAATTCAGATATTTGGATTTATATACTTTAAATTCTTGTAAATCTGGCATAATTCCAACTTTTCGAGTTGTTATAATATTGGTCTTGTGCTACAGTACTGAAAATAGTCAAACTTTTAATGTTCTTAAGAGATCATTAAAATTTGAAAACATGACTTTATTTAATACAAAAAGCATGAATCTCTTGGACAATTAAGTATAAATAAGTATGCCTATTCAGATGGATTGTTATCCTATTAACAATATATCGAATATGATTATAATGGATAAACAAATGAAAGTTACAGTGAAAAATCTGGAACACATAATCTCGTCACAGTTTACCTAATGAAAATTGTAGTAGAACATCTCACGCACGTTGGGAAAGAACATAATAATTTAAAAAATATCTGCAAATATTGATTCCGAGAAGTAAAATAAGTGTGATTAAATCAATCATAAAATGAATAAATTTATATAAACAGTGCCTGTGATATTAAAATTATTGCAATCAATTACATGAAAAAAATTAATCGATCTGAAGAGTGATAAAATTCGAATTTGGAAATGCTGAAATCCTTATTTCCGCTGAAATGTTTTATCAAATACAAAATAGAAATATGTCCCAAAGAAAATATTAGCAATAACTTTCAACTAAAATGAGATTATCAGAAATCAGCAGACTTCAGCTCATTAACTTTTGTTCCAATACAGCATAAAAAATGTAAATAAAATATGAAATTTGCGATCCCATAAATACATAATGCTTACAAATACTCAAATTAAAATTAATCATTAAAATCGTATTGAAACAAGAGCTGATCTACTAATAAGTAACAAAACTGCATTGCTAAATACAAAATAAAATCATGTTGAATCGAAAGAAAGAAAAGAATAACTCAGCATTATCCGTATGCTCGTTCATAAACAAATTCGGGTTTTGTTTGGAATAAAATACTTTTGCATAATAGAAACTGATTATTATTCGTGCTCGTATTCATTATTCGTACACGAAAACTAAAACCCTGTCTAGTTCCTTGGACGTCAAAACAGTGTAACAGATTTCGCAGCACAATTATCTGTACCAATGTAATGGGCAATGTGATTAATTGATTATTTGTAATAATAATAGCATAAATAGATTAATCACTTTAACCAGTTTTTATTAAAAATATATGAGTAATAGCATTAACTATAAAAATATGCACAATGTGTAAATATGGGAAAAAATATAATTATTAAGGAAACTCTAGTGAATAAAATATCAGGAATCAAAAATGGTAAGTAAACAATTTGAAATATGCGCCGATATCTAGGGTTTATTGTAACCCCTTCTAAATTCTACTGGAGCTATCAAGTTCACAGCTGATTTAGCTAATAATGGCACATTTTCGAATAGTTTATTTTAACCAAAATTGAAAACAAACATAAAATTCTATGATAAAAATCTGATAATTATCATCAATAAATGATAATAACACATTGACTACTCCAACCATCTCTGAGGCAAATGGATAAATCTGAGATGGTGTGTCCTAAAAGCCATCACCGGCCACGGATCAAACTTTGCCGTGGAAAGCACATCCCATTATCGGTAGGGATAGTCGACCTCACAAAATTTCCGTACTCATTCGGGTAGTAAGAACCAACCACCATACCGGAAGCTTCTCATCCTCACATATGAAGTCCACCCTGTGGTAGACCAATAAATGACAAATGTAAAAATCAGCATAAATTTACAAACAATTAATCTATAAACAGAATAAATCAGGGTTTCCAAAAAATGAATTATACACAAATACGAATAAGTAATGAATAAATATATTAGAAAAATAAATTATTATTTCACAATAATCTTTTCTATTAGTGTTAAAAATAAATATTTTTAAGCATTTTGGTTGAACTTGAAAGCACCTTGAGGTATCTGAACCCTCTGTCTGTTCAATACGTTACAAAAGAAATACTTTCTTATGCAGGGTAATCATAAAATCTTGACTAGTAAATTTCAAACTTAATGTCAATTCCATTTAATGTATAAGCTACTATACTCTTGCATATTTTTCTCTTGAAAATCGTAATTTTCTTAATTAAATTTGTTATTAGGCTAATTAATTTGATAAATTTCTTTTTTTTCTCCTTTGGTAGATCGAAAAGTGTTAAAATTCTTCTTATTCTCACCATAAGCTACTCAACATTTTTTTTATTTAACATTAGATGAAGTATATGTTTTCTTAATTGCAATGCTTCATTATCAAATAATGGTGAGGCAAACATTCTTAATAATATGTAAACTACTCTTACAGAAATGACTTATTTTATTCCACGGAATTACAAACAGCGTCTAGTATTTTCCTTACCGTCCATTTCGTTAAAAATTAAAATTTTATTCGCTGTTACATGTTTGAATTAACTGCACTATCTGTTCAACAATAAAAAAAAATAAAAACAGGGCTATGCGAAGACATACATTGTTTATTACGACTTAAGAGTCTTAAAATAAAAACCTTGGCGCATTTTATAGCAAATCTTCTTTCTTTAAGTTTCAAAATTTAGAAGTGTAATCTAAAAAATGAAGTTTATTGTCAGTTATCAAGTACAGAAAATAATTTTCTTTCTAAAACAGTTACAATAATTTTGATTGGTATAAGAAAACGTTGATAAATTATGTATACATGCTTACGCGTTTAACACGTTTTCTTCTAAAAGATAAAAGAAACTTATAAAATTAAAATCTTATCGTGCTTTTAATTTATATTTGCACACAAAAAATATCTATAACTAAATTAAAGTAAAATTACAAAAAAAAAAAAGAAAATAGAAATCAGTAGAAAAGGAGTAGAGCAAATCTACACAATACAAAGCATAAAAATAAAGCATAAAGATACAATGCATACTGCTTGCTCATACTGCTTGAATGTTTGCACTGCGCATTATTTTAATTTTTGTAATTATTGGAATATTGCTTTTAGTAGAATTTGACAGTAAATCATCCACATATATTATTACTTCAAGTACTGAATCAAAGAAATATTATCTGTGATCAAGTATTGAATCAAAGAAATATTGAGTATCTGTGATCAAGTATTGAATCAAAGAAATATTGAGTATCTGTGATCAAGTATTGAATCAAAGAAATATTGAGTATCTGTGATCAAGTATTGAATCAAAGAAATATTGAGTATCTGTGATCAAGTATTGAATCAAAGAAATATTGAGTATATGTGATCAATAAGCCTTTTAGATAGTCTCTTTCATTTCAAGCTGAATCTCGAAGTTAAAGGTTATTTTTTTCATATTGCCAGTATCAAATTAGAAACTACTTATGTTTCTTCTATGGTTAAATATTTTTTGCCAAACTCTTTAGTGGAAACTTCACGCAATCTCTATACCCATGGGCTGAAAAGTAAGACTAAAATTATTATTTGTTAGGAAAATTTAGAGCACTAATAATAAATTATTATTAAATATGATTGAAAGTCTTATAATTTTTTTAAGGATTTATATGTAAAATCTCAACGTATTTTGTTATCTTTTTTTACATATAATACTAGCCTTTGCACGAGAGAAGGCGAGTTCAAAAGCATTGGGTACAAAGGCTAGTATTATTTATAAATTCCAAAATATTCACAAATCTTAAAAAAAATATTTATATCGAAACAAAATGATCTAAAAAAATATTTAAATTCGAAATATACAATACAGAAATTTCTTTAGAGATCTTTTAGAAAAACCGTGAAAATCGGAAAACATATCTTCCATTAAAAATATTGCATAAAATACTGTACATACCTACTATTTCTTATATATATTCTATGATTTCATTGGTTATTTCACTTATACCAAAAATATATTTTCCCTTGTTCCGTTTAAATTTAGTTTCCGTTTAAATTGAGCATTAATTAGTTATTTAAATTAAGGAAAAAATACCATGGACATATTTTTAATATAATCAAAATTAAAATTAAAATGCAATCGGATGGAAACAATCAGACGGGAACAAATGCAAACTTAAATAACTGAAATTATTTAAATGGTGTCTAAGTTTTAGATAATGCTTTAAAGTCTATTGTTAGCATCCATTTTTCAAAAAAAAAAAAAAAAATCTCAATTGCATTTTATATTTATAATAAAAAATTATTTTTTCCGAAATTTATACATCTTTAAAAATTAATGCATAAATTACAATAAAATGCATGCAAATTATATGTAATAAATGCTATCATTTATAAAAAGTTAAAGGCTATTAATAATTCCGATATACAAATATATATATAAAACGTTTAACTCCATGACCACAAGAGTTCGTGCAAAAAGGAGCTCCAAAATACCCGCGCTGAATGAGCATTTGGAATAAATTCTCCCTAATTCAAAATGAACGCGGGAATAGGATGAATTACTGCTGATGTTACGGAAGTTGCAAATCAACAGTTATTCAGCCAGCGATGTATAAATGAGTCATTTTCGTGAACTCTTTCAACCTCTAAATTATCCCCAGTTCACTCCAAAAAACATTCCATGCCGTTATTCTCAAAAAATTCTGCGAAATATTCCTATTGGTTGCTTCTATAATACCCGATAGATGGCGCTGAAGTTACACCGGAAACTTTCCATTGCATCTCTTCTTATTCTAAGGAGATAGATAATTAAGTGCTCGGAGTTTTCGACAGTTTCTTACTACAAGGAGGAGAAGCTTTGACAGCGTGTGTCCGTTTCGACACGTGATATGCGTAAAATAAACTTTTTTTTTCTCTAAGAATTTTTTTTTTAAAGATGGTTTTCGTTTGAGCAAATGGCGCTGTTAATTGGACAAAAAATTGAATCATTAATTTTTGTGGTGTAGTCCAGGATCAAAAGCTGGCTTTATTGCGAAAGAGAAATTTGAACTGTACGGTTTAACATGTGGTTTTTGTCCCTTTTAGTTATTTTGTGTGCGAAAGGATTTGTTTCATTTGCTAAACCTGCTGGTGAGTATAATTTTTAGAGAAATTAAATATTGCATTTTTTATATAAATTTATAAATTCTAATTTAATTCTTATTACTTTTGTGTGAAAAGGTTTGCGATATTTTTTGAATTATCAATATTATAAAATGCTTCAAGATCATTAAAATGTTATCAAGGAAAATTGTTTATAAATTGATACAAAATATAATTAAGTCGTCGATAACAAAAAAAAGTCTTAAAAAAGTCGTCGATTATTTAAAAATTATATAAGAAAGTTCCTTTTATATCAATTCAATTCAACCAAGCGCACAGAAACTGAATATTATAAGTAAAAACCAAAAAAGCAAAATTTTGATAAAATTCATTAATTTTCAAATTATTCTTTCTTCTCGTAATTTTGCAATTCCGGCTATTAATATTCTATTCAAATATTTTCTAAAAACTTGAATATATTTTTAATTTTTTCTGATATTCTAGAGCGAATCATGCTTATGAAAGAAAACTTTTATTTTTGAAAAAATTAAATTTTAAAAAAGATAAATTGATAAAATTATCATTTGGAAACACCAGATAGAAATTTCTACAGAAATGGAAGTTTTAAGTCCTTGAATTGAAGGTGATGAGCTAAAATGCCTTGTTATCTTTTGTTTCCGATATTTGAAACTGTTATCTCTTCTTGAACTGTAATAAATTAAATATTATAAATAATTCCTTTCTGTAATAAATATAAGAAAAGTCCTTTAATTGGAAAGGATAAAAACCAAATGGAATCGATTTTTAAAATAATTGTGATGCCAAATTATGGATTTATTTCTAATTGATAACAGCAAGGAATTTTGAATATTTTGCAGAAATCTGTTGTTATTTCAGACATTTTAATTTCTTGTGTATGATATATGCATAAAATATTTATTGTATTAGCGAAAAAATCGGATTTATGCATTTTAATGAATATTTGTTCCTTAGAAGAGTTTGATTATTTAAAAAAAGGGAATCATCAGTTTCTACTCTTGGGTAGGTGATCAAAATACACCAAAAATACTGAGACTTAGATAAATGAAATTTATCATTTATTTTCGCATTATTTATTAATCTGAATGAAATGTTTAATTAAATTCGTCAAGGGTTGAGGTATTTATCCAAATAACAAATCCTATTGTTTGCCATAATAAGCAGTAAAAATAAAAAGGCTTAAAAAATTGTACTTTTGTAAGCTTTAATCTAAGAATATTACTTGTAATGGGTGTTTAAGAATTAATTGCATTTGTATAATATGAATACAAATGTTTTTATTATTATTATTATTATTATTATCAACAATAAATGCCAGGACGTCTTACTCAGGACAGTCCCGAATTTCGATTTTCTGTTTCTGATTCAAAAAAAATTTTCCTAAAATGTCCTTATTTTTGTACATAATCCAATAGTTCATTCGTAAACAAAGGATTACTAGAATTAGCATTTTATTGACCAAGTTAAAATTAAATTTTAAAAAATGAGGGAATTGTCTTCACAATTTTTTCATAGGTGCAACTTATTATCTATAAATGAATAGTTTATATCTAAAATTATTTAAATAAAATCGCTCTAATTTTGTAGGAGAAAGAAGATGAAAATTGCTTCTCCGAAATGATCAGACATCCTTCATGTATTGGGACAGTCATGATTTTCTATTCTTTGTCCAAGATTTGAATTAAATGCCCACTATTGATCCATTTTATTAGCCCTTTTCTCTAACTTGTTTCATATTTATAAAGATGAAATTTTATAATCGAGTTTTCATAGCTTCCGTTATGATTGAGGATTTTCAAATTGACTATTATGTGTTTTTAATGGCAATTTACTATTTTAACATTTTTACAGATTTATTATTGGTTAACAAATTAAATATTGAATACAATTTAATTAAATGTTTAATCGCATTAAATGAAAAAGTTGATTTGAATATTTCGTGATATTTGTTAAAATGAGTGATAAACGATAAAAAAAGAAAATCAAATTTATTCCTATCCTTTGGTATACTACTAAAAGTGTGTGTTAACAAAAAACATTTTTGACAAAATTTATTATTTATAAATAAATAGTTCATATCAAAAAAATATTTAAATTTTTGTTTTACAAAATTTATTTTCCGACGAATTTTTTCCTTTTTTTTATAAGGTATCTTTCACCTTACTATAGCAGATCTAAAGTATTCTGTTTGAATAAAAAGATCATGAAGTCATGATTCACGATTTCATTTGGAATGTTTATGCATCCAATAAACAGAATAAGCTTAAAGCTTTAAAATAGTATGAGTTTATTATATCATACCTTGATATTTAAAAATATTTTGTTGTGGGAATTTTGGACATCAAATTACATATAAGAAATTTAATTGAAATTAAACTCCACTAATATCCCTGTCCATCAATTAGTCGCCAAAAATATCTGGCTTAAAAAGATTCAGAAACATGAAGGCAAGATCTGTGCGATTTCGAGTTGAACAATTAAGTTGAGATATTGCAATTTCACTAATATTTACTATCATTATTTGGCAACATTTCAACAAACTTCTGGCATTAAATTATTCTCTTATTTATAAATACTACTTATTTTGAGTAATTATTTACTTTCATTAAAATTCATTTATCATTTGTATTGCTGAAAATCATGGTATTAGGAAAGAAATGCATGTCAGGAATATTTCAGTTTTATCTTCGTTATTTATTCTTTTGTGACATGATTTTTGAAATAAGCCAACATTTTCTTGCAAGAAATTTATTTTCTATTTTATCCCTCAATAACTTCTCAATTTAATCTTTGGATTTGAGTTTCAAGGTGCTGGTATCTAAGTAGTTCATCTTTCTTCTGTTTGTTATAATTATAAATGGTGAGTACAAATATTAATTGCATCAATGAAATTGAATTTTTCAGATGACTGCATTTATTTAGTATTATTCTTGGTATGCTGGTAAAATTGAAATTGATTGAACACTGCGAAGGGTCTCGTAAAGTAAAACCATTTTCATATCACAATATATTGAAGTTTATAAGTATCTATGTAGGTTCTTGTTTTTGGACATATTAAAAGACACGAATCTCTTGTATACCTAGGATATATGGACTTGTTAAAATGTTGTGTTAAACATCAGGAAGACCAAAATATGTTCATATATTAGTGGAATCTTAATTTTCTGAATAATTTAAACTTGCATTTTCAATTCTAGGGAGAATTTTCTATTAATTATCCGTTTCTCACTTTTCTGAGTTTTTTTTTTTTTTTTTGAAAAGACTAAATCTCTTGTACTAGTTTATTCTTGTATATTATTTTATGGCCTCTTTATTAACTTGGATTGCAATTCACTAAATCTATGGTGAATTCTTTACTTGACATGAAATTAACGAACTTTCATTTCTCATTTTCTTGTTTAGAGGAAACTCAAAATGTTAAAGATTGGTAGTCTAATGACTTTGAAGAAATGTGTCGGATGAATTGGCGAAATTAGTCATCTTTGGATACGAAGTTAAATTTTTATTGTATTTTAAATGTTTCTGCATGCAAACGTTTCTACCGACTGGAGTTATAATTGTTTCTGTTGGTTCTTAATTTTCCTTGGAAATATAAAGTCGAAACATCATTGAGCAGTTTTAGAGATTGCATTGAAATTTTTAACAAATATATATAGTATGTATCGAACTGCTAATGTTTATGTGTTTAGATTAACCAGCTAGTTACCAGTGACAATATTTCAAAACTGCTTCTGATTTTGCAATCTTATATAAAGAAATAGGGGCAAAGGGGTCATAACTAAATAAATGGAAGAAACAAATCACGTTTCTGATAAACAAATATATTTATTTAACGTGCTGTGTAATATCTGAACGGTTTCATAATATTCAGAAAGCTTTTGTTTATTCTATGATATTCCTATCTACAGAGCTTTCATAACAATATGACAGCATATGTTTGTTTTTTACAGTATGACAGCATGTGTTGGCTATGAAATTATGTTTGTTCAGTGTTAGGTGTGATATGTTTGTTGGCATTCCTGAAAAACTTATTTTGAAGCAAATACGAGAAGAAATCCGACTGAAATATGTCCGACAGTTTTATCTCAATTTAATTTAATTAAAATCTGCATTATGACTCTCTTGGGATGAATTTCATAATTATAAATCCTAGTCAGAAGTAGGATCTTACATCCTTTTCAAAATTTCATGCCCACCAATGAAAAAAAAATGTTTGACCGTTGGTAGTCATCCATTTGACTCTCCGACCCGCCACGAAAGCACACGGATTTAAACCATAAAACTGAATGACAGGACCGCCTTAGCAGCAACACTGGCGGGAATTGTGTTTGAGTCCCAAGGACCATCACCGACCTCGGTACAACCCTCCCTAAAGGATGTACGTCCCGTCATCGATGGAAGGAGTCAGTTCCCCCACCTATGTGTGTACCCTCTAGGGTGGCAAGAATCAACCACCATGCCGGAAACATCTTATCCTCATTTCGAGGTGCTCCCCCGGGGGTTTTGACCCTTGGTAGATTGAAACTGTACTAGCCCTGTATACACAGTGGAATCGAGTTTCGAATTCCAATTTCTCCTGCCTAAGAACTGAGAAACTGTCACGCAAGTCGCAATTATCCTTCTTTCCACCCCGCAGTAAAAATAATTTCTCATAGAACAAATAAATATATCTGTACGCTGAAACACGGTCTCAAATTAAAATCTCAATGGAAAGGTTTGCATTTAAACATGAAATAATTGGTGAAATACTCTGGAAAAATTTATTGCCTCATTTATTACTTTCTTGTACCGGCAACCTGGCATAGGGGCGCATCTTCTCCGTGATCTGGATGTCCCGGGTTCGAATCCCGGTTCGGGCAGGGTTGTTCTTCATCTGTGTTCTATCTGTGAGGTGTGTGAATGTGCCCCTCCCCCTGTAAAAAGGGGTTGTGCAAACGAATGTGTGTGTGTGTGTCATTTTCATATGAGCTAGAAGTCAGACTTCTGCCCTCTGGTGCTCAGGGGTCTTTACCTTCAGAAGCTAGTGCACCCCCTTTCCGTGGTAACGTGGACACGTCATCATCATCATTACTTTATATAAAGTAAAAAAAGATCTTGTAATCTTCAGAAAAATTAGAATTCCAGATTTCAAAGAATTTCCGCTACCTACCTGAGTCTAAGAAACATATTTTTGACATTTTATCCGTTTGTTGTGCCTTAGTCCGTTTGTAAACTCGATAGTTCAAAAACGTTTTGAGATGGATGAATGAAATGCTTGGATGAATGCTTGCTTATCGATGGTTGAACGAAATCCATTCACAGGAAGCTTGTTTGTCATCTATGTGTTCGAGTAAATGTGAACCACAGTTACAAACTGAGATTATCTAGACAGATAAAATCTTGTACATAAGATAAGCTTTTAAATTTCGATTTTTATCAAATTTTGAACCAAATCCATCAAAGGATTAACCGCCTGTCGGTCTATACTTTCGCATACATGTAAGTGTTCACTACAGTTGCGGATACATGTCAAATTTTGTCTTCAGTTGACTGGTAAAAAGGCGTCCAAAATACATATTCCTCCGGTAGATTTTGTAAAAATGCTATATTCGTGCCGAAGACCTATATTTCGTAACTATCGTTCATCAATGCCATACAAGGTATTTGCAATCTTACCCGTATGCTCAATTTTATGCGGAAGAAATGGGAAAAGATCTTTATTGGAGAGTATATGAGACAGTTTCAGGAAAACCACTCCACTGGGTTTTAATATGTGGTGTCTTCAATCCGTATTTATGAGTGCTTCATCTTTTATTCATTTGAATTAAATTGTGAAGTTCCGAATGGTTAGTCAAAAAGGAAAAATCATTCTTAAGTTTTTGCTATTAGAAATCTAATTTAACGAAATATTTTGGGGATCTTCACAAAACGTAGCACTCGCCCAGAGTTAGATAGTTTGAATGACTATGATTTCATTTGAAGTTCATCAAAATATTACTTTTTAAACAGTCATGTTTATAAGCTGACATAGTGTATATGAATTGCGTGGTGCGATATGTATGGTACCTTTATCCGCGGTAAATTGTTAAACCTAGAGCTATTAAAATTTTCAGTTAGTTTTTTTTCTTGAGTAGTCCATGTTTATTAAGACAGAATTGTGCAAATTATATATTTAATTTAAAATCAATTAAAATGTTAACACTCGCAATTACTTAAAATTATTACGGCACAGAAACTATTTTTATATCATTTTAAAATAGAAAAAAAAAGATGAAATATTTTATCACAACTTCAAACTACGAGAAAACATTTTTATTTTACATTTTAAATTTTTCTGTTAAGGTTTCAACTATTTTCAACTATGTAATTAAAGTTAAAATTAAATGATTGTGTGTAATTTAGAATCTAAAAAACATTTGAAATTAGGTTTTTTATCTGATATTTAATAAAAACTCCAATTTCTATAGTCGATAATCTCCTACGAGCCATCCTTTATATCTCTCCCATCAACACCATTCCCAAAGCAACGTTATATTCTCACTTGAAATAAACGGTTTTACAGTAAATTGATTTTTTTCCCGTATCTGTTTCTTTTCTCTAAATTCAATAAAAAATTATCTAATTTTAATTAAGAATATTTTTAAATATATTGTACTACAATACTTCGCATTTTTGTACAATACTGTCGCAATTTTGCATTTATAAAATGCACAATTGCAACGACATTTAATATACATTTTGTGTCCATGATACCTTTGCTATACCATTAAAAACTAATTTTGAATGTCAAGTCTAAAATATTATCATAATGCGATGTTTCGGGTAAGAAATTCATATTTCCTTAATTTTTTTAAAAAATTAATCTGATTTATTTTCATAATCTTACAATCAACTTTACATTCCAAGCCTTTAATCATACAGGTTTACAAAATGTAAAATGATAATAATCAGCTCTGGCTAATTCATGCTTTTACCTTTTGCCCGACTTAATCGTATAATATTTTCGAAGTTTATGCAATTAGCCAGAAATGCGATTTAAAAGTAAAAGAGTGTTATATTTACATTTTTGGATTGAATAAATGCAGGTTGAAATAGATTTTTCAACTTTGCATTTGGTTTCTTATTTATTGGTGATTTAAATGAGGCATGCCAAGAAAAGCAATGACTACATATGAAATATTAATAATTCCAATTCCAATACAATGGCGTATTTCCAACTAGGCAGTCTTAACAGCCACTTACATATAAAATTCAAGAAGGTAGCAGATATCTAAGTTAAAAATATTATTAGTCTAGTTGCTAATAATAAATTTGTAAAAGAAATAAAAAATCTATGAATTGAAAATATTAGAATAATAGCAACATTTTATCAAGTACAATCAGTCAGATTTCTATATGTACTTTCTTTCACTCATTTTATCATCACGTATTTGTAAACACCGACTGTCTTCTTACATAATATTGTTCTTGAACATCAATTTGAAGCAATCATAAATTATAAAAAATACATGCATGATAAAAATTTGCATCTTTATATTATGATTAAATTAAAAATTTAGCCAAAAATTTACTATTCTCATTTTTATTAAGAATATGTTAAGATGCTTAACTAAATTGGATTTATTAAAAGAAAAGAAAATCGTAATGCATACTAGTTAGGATCACGAATTACCTAATTCCATCACCTGCTAAAACAATCTCTCTCCAATATTGAAATGAATTATCCTTGTTATTGCTTGTCAAAATACAAAAAGTTTTTATTTAGAGTTGAATTTTTTTTATGGTCAAAATACAAAAAAGTTTTATTTAGAGTTGAATTTCTTTTAAAGTTCAGGCAAAAAATGCATTGTTAAGCTAAATTTCCATATTTCCATATTTTATTTCTTTAAAAAAATGCCAATTGTTTTCGTTTATGTCTAGATTCCTACCACTGGTTTTTCAAGTATTATTTGGTTATAATAACATAATAGATCAATTATTGAAAGAGAAATGCTTCTACTTTTCATTTCTTCTTTTTTTCGGAGAACAATGGCTAGCGAATATGAACGTGATTTGATTTTAAACGATTTATATAGCTTCTCAATTCATTACACGCTTTACGACAGTTGTTTCGTGAGGTCTATTGACACGCGGGACGTTGTATGATAATTATCCTCTAATGTTCCGCCAGACAATATCATTATTATGCTTTCTCACATCATCCTTTCTCCATTTTCTGTTTACATCTGACGGGACTTAATTTTCATATGTCAAAACTCATTTCGTATAATTAGAGAAAAATCTGTTCATTATAATTATTTTATGAGTTATACTGGCATTGTAATTTTTTATCCTATTTCAAGCCTTGATTAAAATGAGTTTTTTTTTTATTTGAGTTCCTTATTTCTTTTTCCAGTAAGCTTAGTTTCCAATCTATTATGGCCATGTGAATAATAGCAGAGAAACTCATTACATGAATATTGGGATATAATGAGTTCAATTCGTTAAGCAAAAAAAAAAAAAAAAAAAAATGTGATTTATTTACTGCCAAAAATTTATTTACGTATAAAAATTTAGAATTCAAATTTGTCATTTTTTAAATTAGTATTCAGAATCAGATCAGGAATTAAACATAGATTCAGAATTTTGATGGCCTAAAATATAAATAATTTTAAATATAAATCTATTTTTTTTTCTCTACTATAATAGTATTATTTCATTTTTCTTATTAATTTTATATCAACCATCACTCTTGATAAGGGGCAATTAAAAACTAAATTTCATTTGTGAAAATACGTAGATACTATAGCTTCTAAAATATTATTTAGGATTTCTGTGTCAACTAATATATCTTTATAGCAATTTTTTTTTTTAAATTTCTCGTCATAAATAATTTCACGTATAAATTTATTTGAATGATTTTTAAATAAATTCGAACACAATTTAACCGATAAACTATCAAAAATTCATTTTCATATAAAAATATAGGACATAAATTTATACGTGAAATTATTTATATGGAGGAACTTTTAAACTTAAAAAATCGTTATAAAGATATTAGTTAGCACAGAAATCCTAAAAAAACATTTCAGAATTTATAATATCGACGTGTTTGCACAAATGAAATTTAGTTTTTTTATTCCCTATTCAGGAAAGATGGTTACTGTACAATTAGTGAGTAAAATGAAATAATACTGCTAATATATAAAGTAGCAAAAAACATATTTGTATATTAGGTTACGAATATTTTATGCCATCAAAATTTTGAATCTCTGTTTCATTTCTGATCAGATTCATATTAATAATTTCTAATATTTTTTTTTAAAAATTATAGCATAGTAGAATTATTTATTATGCATTTCAATTAAATGATAGAAAATGCTTAAGTTTGCTTCCATAAGTTTATTTTTTCGGAATAATTCTCATTTATGTTTCATATCGCCAAATATACTGTACTCAGATATTAAACTTTTACAGTGATGTATTAGTTTGAAATTTAAGAGAATTTAGAATTAAAGTTTAGAATTTTTTTCTTAGCAAATACTTTGTTTGCGATACATCTACATTTAAAAATGATTAAAAGCCCAGAAAAATGGGTTTTCATAACTTAATTAAATTATGGACGAGTTTCATAATTGAGATAAAATTTTAATTGTTTTGCTATGGACTTGAAATCAATATTTAATGATAAAAAAATCAACTGAAAAATTTACTCAGAAAAACATAATTTAAAAAGTGGAATTATGTTTCCACTTTGAGTCGCGATTTGTATTTATCTTATAGTGAAAAAAATCTATTGAGTACATATTTTGTGACTAATGTTTCCTGTTGCACGATTTGTTCCAAAATTTTATCCAGATTTCCTTCAAAAGTTTTTTTTTTTTGCCTTGTTTAATTTGTTTTTATTTTTGTTTATTTTTACATTATCATAAATAGACGGACAAATACCCAAAACGAGAATTAAATTATACATTAAATAAATTTTTAGAATAATAAATTTACACAAATATTTTAATGTGAAATATGTTTTTTGTGGAAATTTTTGATAATGAGCATCACAATTTTGGGATACAAATAAAAATTATGAACTGAGGAATTAAAAAAATAATAATGGTTTTATTTAATTATTCGGTATGGTCAGCCATTTTACTGAAGGATATTTTTAAAAATTTGATATCATAAAAAGTTTTTTTTTTAATATTGATATAAACATGTTTGAGTTGTGAGAATTTATTAATTTAAACATTAAAATACGACCTTCAGCAATTTATTTAATCTTGGCTGGAATTTTTGCATGTTAACATTTTCAGTTAAATTTTGAAATAAATCACAATTATCGATAAAATTTAAATTGCAAAACATGTGTTAATTTATGTTATAAATTATAGCATTTCCTCTATTTTTCCAATAATTTTTTGAGATCTTTTCCCAGGTGTACCTTTCATCCAGCCCTTCACCTTTCCCAGTGATGTCATCAAGGGTCAGTCAGTGACCGTCACTTGTGCTGTGGCCGACGGTTCGGGTACCTTTGATTTTCGATGGGCCAAAGATGGTCAACCTTTGACTGACCAACCTTTGACCAGAATACAGACATTCGAGGAATATTCATTATTGTTTCTCAAATCAGTGGACAGTTCTAGAAGTGGCAACTACACTTGCTTTGTTCTTAACTCTGGAGGATCTGCCAATCACACAGCGCAACTGATTGTATATGGTGAGTGAAGACATTTTATTAACACATTGGTTGGTAAGTGAATCGCATATGATTCACATCTACTTTATAACCTAATACACTTGAGTTTTCTATCTAATTAGAGGATGCCTTCTCTATTCCTGTTAAAAAAATAGGAAAAAATAAGGCTAATTAGATAGATGATCCGAATTACAGGCTTGAATTATTGACTGTGGCAACGAATGTGTTAAAATTACCTTAGAATTTTTGGTTGCTACGTGAATCTTATGTGATTCACATCTACTTTATAACTTAATACATTTGAGTTTTCTATCTAATTAGATGATGCCTTCTCTATTCCTTTTAAAAACATGAAAAAAATAAGGCAATCTAATTAGATAGATGGTACGAATTACAGTCTACAGTCTAGAATTACAGTGTTAAAATTACCTTGGAATTTTTAGAAAATATTTTCTGCTTTTTATCTAAAATTTTTGCTCTTATCATTCATTACCTTGGACAGAAGGCCGATGACGTCATTAAAAATAAGTGGAAAAGAAATTTAAAATGTGCTGTCAAATTTGCAGCGCATCGAAGTTCTGGAGAACTGGAGACTTTCATTTTATTTCTTACTAATTTAGTTTGACAATGCAATGAAATTGAAAATGCGATGAAAAGTTCTGCAACTTTTTAGAGTTATACCACTTGTTCTGTTTCCAGAAATTTAATTTCAGATGAATTTAATTTTTCTTTCTACCCGCGAAGCCTTTTTAAAAATGTACAAGAGGAAATCTTTGGCCCCTCCTGTTAGTTTTATTACGATACACATTTTGAATCAATAATATAATAGATCTGAACGAAATGAGTAATAAGATTTGCTAAAGGTAATATGCGCAATGAGTTTGAAAGGTAAATTTCAATTTCTACTTTCTAAGCAACGGTTTTGAAAGTCGCTGTGTGACCAGAAACATCAGTTTGATAAATATGCAAAATTACCTTCGATTACCCAGAACATTTTTAATAGTTGCATAAACGAAATATGTGATGCTTTATTAATGTTTACAATGATAATAATTGGAATAATTTTAATTAACAGTTTGAGAATGTAACACAACGTTACATAATTTCAATTTGCGAATGATAGTTTAAGATTTCTCTCGAAACTCTGAATTTATCTGTGAAATTCATCTAAAATAGTCATTTTAAACTTTTCATGAGTAAGTCATTTTGGTGGAAGAAAGATGGATTTTTTTTTAAAGTTATAATATCAAAAATATTTTACTAAATATGATTATTAGGATCGAAGAAATGTATAAAATGTTAGATTTCATAACTTTGAAGAACAAATATATTGATTAAAACAATATAAAATGCAATTCTTCCTGTTAATTAAAATATGTTTATAATTAGGATTGTATGTATATCTCTAACGATTTAAAACGTACTGATAGGGCTACGATAAAACTGGGCACTTTATATAATAATAGACCATACACTGCAGGTACTAGTTTGGAGAATTTACAATTTTGTGATGTTGTAACCCCTAACATTTCGTATAACTTGTTTTCAACCATAAGACATCTGAAGGTGGTGCAGTATTACTTCTGATGGTGATTCAAATAGTAAGGTCTATCACATGAAAAATATTTGCACAATTCAGAAGAGAATGAATTTCACAAAGTGATATTTCTTTTAAATCTAATTGTAATTATTAATTCTAATTGTGTCTAATTGTGTTAAAATTCTGAATGTACGACTTCAAGATAACAACAAAAAAAACGGAGGATGAGAAGAAGAAGTGCAAACTGTTCCAGAGACTCTGAAAATGATTAACTTCTCCAAACGAACTATCATCAGAATTATGCACAGTTGCATATAATGTTAAGAAAATAAGTTGTACATAATGTTAAGTTGTAAACATCACATGACTATAAATATATCAAACTAAAATTTATACTGTGTCGGTTGTGATTTGTATGGATGCCTCAATTAAATTGCCTAACATTTTAGATGGAACTATTAAATTATTTTAAATCTTTTTGAAAATTTTAAACAGTTATAAAATATTATCTGAAATCTTTACCTTTGGAATTTAACCTTTCTAGGCAACTAACCTTGTTATTTTCTTCATTTATAACAATATATATGAATTTGGTGAATTTCTCAATATTTAATATTGAAATATGTAATCATATCAAAAGCTTCCTTTCTTACATGGATTGATGTATCCAACTAGGTTGAAAACAGGAATTTGGATGAAAATTCTTATTTTTATTTTTTCGCAGTTTCAAAAAATAAGTGCGTTTCTGTCTCCAGTGGTATCTTTATTTTTTTGTATATCAATTAGAAACCAAGTTATAGCAAACTATTGACATTTATGCTAAATTATATTTATAAGCACTTAAAAACTTTAAATGCATTTTCTGTAGAACGAGTTTTTTTCGTATTTCTATTGTTCGAGTACCGTTATATCTCAAAAATAATCAAAATATCTTCATGAAATTTATAATTATTGCTTGTTGTGTTATACAGAATATAATGAACTATGTATTTGATCTTAAATGCTCTAGCAGTGGATTTATGGTTGTTTAATGCAAATATTGTTGAAAAAATTCTAAGATTTCATATATTACACATAAAAATTTCATTTTTGAATATAAATCTTAGATAATAGTTAGTTACATTCTAAAATAAGCTACACGTTGTGTTACAAAGAAGAATGAAAAACCGTAACAATTTTTTTCTCTAGAACAAACCTAGTTTTTGAAAATAAATGCTAAATTTACATAAAAATACGCTTTTTCATCAAAAGCTATATATATTTAAATAATTTCACTTTTATTAATCATTTTATGCTAATGTTAATAAAAAAATCATATAAACATTCCAAAATTTCATATATTACACATAAAAAATTTCATTTTTGAATATAAATCTTAGATAACAGTTAGTTACATTCTAAAATAAGCTGCACGTTGTGTTACAAAGAAGAATGAAAAACTGTAACAATTTTTTTCTCTAAAAGAAACCTAGTTTTTGCAAATAAATGCTAAATTTATATCAAAATACGCTTTTTCATCAAAAGCTATATATATTTAAATAATTTCACTTTTATTCATCATTTTATACTAATATTAATAAAAAAAATCATATAAACATGTTTTTTTAAATCCCCTTCGATACTTGGATACTTTTTTTAAATCCCTTACTTGGATACTTAAAGCAACAATCAGAAATAGGATGTATCTAATCAGGAAGTTAAATGGATTCTTATGTCAAGGATTTAAGACCCTCGTCCTTGTATTTCTCTTTCTCTCTGTGGTACTTATTCTATGAAATGAATCCGCATTCTTTATACATCTCTTTTATTAAAGCCTTCATCTAACAAGCAGAAAATTGCAATGAATATCCTTATCAAGTGATAGACCAGATCTGGAAAATGAATCGAATCAATGACTCAATTATTTGCTTTTCTGATTCAACTAAGCATAAACGGTGGAATACAAGCGTCCATGGAACTTTTAAATACTCCAAGGAGCTTGTCATATCTTCTATCCGTGTTTCTAAGAACGAAAACGACCCGTTCTCGACAAAAGATTCTTAACTCGTTCCACCTGCTCATCTTAATGGTTAGAAGTGTTAGTGCACGGAATTTCATTGTTATTGTGACTGGGAGGAGTCCATTTCACTACTTTCTAAGAAAGCCAAGGCTAAGAGCAACCGATATGCATCGAAGAAGACAAGAATTAATAAGCAGGAAGGGTGGTTAACTTTTTGCATGCTTGGCCATTCTCTTGGGCGAACAGACGACGATACAGAGTCCATCTAAAGGTTATTTTGAATACCACATTCAAGCTTTTATAAAACAAATGCTCTGTGTAAATAATCGGAACAAAAAATTTATATTACTGAATTTTAGTGCGTTATCCTTATAGGATATATGATTTTTTTCAATAGTAGATTTAGACGAAGATAATTCAATGCAGTAAATTTAAATAAATGATTGTAAATGAATGAATATGGAGAAAAAGTCATTAAAAATTTAATTGTAAATTTGAATTTAAAATTCAATTATAAAAATCGTTTAGTTATAATTTCTAACTGATCCATTAGAATAATTTAATTAAAATAATTGAAGTTTCTAAAATTTAATTTACAAGAACTTTTGTAGTTTTAAAATATTTTTTATTAAAATTTGGTTATTCGAAAGTTATTTATTATAAATTAAATTTAATTAATTAATAATTATTCATTATTAATTAATACATTTTAATTAATAATCATTAATTAAATTAAATACATTAAAATTAATTTTTAAAAAGCAAAAATATGAATGAAGATTAATATAATACAAAAATTGATACCATTTTTTTCAGTGAAAATTTGAGTTGGCAGTATGTAGCATACATTGCAAGATCTATTTGCAATGAACATTTACTACATATTCATGTATATCCCAGAGCTGTAGTAAATTCAATAAAATTAAAAAGTTGTTTTAAATATAAAATTTCTTTTTATAAAATATCAATTGTCGTTGTTGAAAACAATGTTCTCATATAGTTATGATTACAATAGGATTGTTTTCATTATTGTTTAATTTTGTGCTGGTCTGATAGAAATATATTAAAATTATTAAAATTTGGAGAAATTACATGCCATCACATAATTTAAATGTTTCAGTTTACAATTCAAAACATTGAATTATGCCTCATAGATTGATAACATACCGTATAAAGTGGTGGGAGAAAGATTAGAAAAATCGTGCATAATTAAAAGTCATTTATTATAACAAAAAAAATTAAATAAGGTTGTTATGGTATTAAAATCCTTACTACATGAGCCACGTATTCTTTAAAACTTTATGCCACCAATTTGTACAATGTAATCGATAGCGAAACACAATATATTCCAGACCTATAAATTTACATTGTATCGGGCTCTGTATATGTTTAGTCGACCCTGCGCAATATAATCAGACGCGTGGTGGCGGCTCATTAATTGAATAACCACTTGGCATTCTTATTTCCGCTTCGGAGGAAATTAATTCGAAAAAAAAATCACACTATCATAAAAAAAATCATTGATTTGTGTGCAATTTCTTAAAATTATTTTTATTAAATCTTTAGAAAATTTAACGCTGATGATTTTGATAAAAGAAAAATTGTAGGTAGGGCCTCTTTTGCTGAGCAAAGTTATGACTATGTACTAAATCATTATTATTTAATTTTTTTTAATTATTTTATTTCATGCGTCTTACGAAATGACTTGTATATTATAAGATTTTATACAGAAATAGTACTCATATTAAAAACATTGTACATGAAAAGATTTCAATACGGAGCAAAATCCAATATATCAGCTAGTCAAAGAGAAAAATACTAGAAGTCAGGTCCTATGAAAGGAATATAATTTTAGAATCTTGTCGTCAAGCGAAATCTCAACTGAAGTCGTAAGAATCCTTCTAGCAGCAATTCTAAATAGCTATAATGAATGCAATTATTCATTCAGTGTGTATGACAAAATGATTTGCGAATTGGAAAACACATTTCTATGTCACTGTCAGGGCTGCAGAATTAACAGCACATCCTTCATCAAAGAGGAAATCAGGAATTATAAGTCACTCCGTCTCTTGTTGTTTTTCTCTCTCCTCTAATCTAGTTTTTCGTGATTTTATTTCTCAGTAAATTTGTATTTTTATTAGCTTTTTGAAAATTATCTTACATTTCCTTGTTACAAATCAATTTTATAGGTAAAGATAGTTGTTTTCCGGATAATAAAATAAACTTAAAAATAATAAAATCCTGTTAACCGAATTCGAGTTAACCGAAACTTGAGATATCCGAAATGATTTTAATAAAGGAGCTTCTTAATAAATAAATAACTATAATAAAAAAATTATGCTTTATAACTTTAATAAAGAAGAGTAACTTATAAAGACTGTTTTGAATTCGCGTTACACTCAAAATTTTAGAATTACATGTTGTAATTAAATACAAAGCAGTAATAGATGTTCTTGGTTTAGCCAAACAATTTCTTATTCGAAACCCTTTAGTTCGGTTAACTGTTTTACTGTATTTTCGAATCAATCAAAAATTTCAGGTTTCCAATGTTACCGGAAGAGGACAGATAAAAATAATATTGATTTCTGTTATTTAATATTTTCAAAATACAGAAAATCCATAATCTAGCTTTAAAAGTAAGAATTTTTGTTAAATACATGATAAAACAAACATCTAATTTTTTTGCCGAATTGTTTGTTTTTAAACTGATGAATTGAATGAAATTCTGTGAAGATTCATTGTAAATATGGCTTTGGTGCCATAAAAATGACAAAAATCTAACTAATTAGTGCCTTATGATAGCTCGGGGTTAATGCGTCCTCATTAGATAAGCTCTTGATTGCAAGCCTTTCCTTTAAGCTTACTGAGAACTGCAGTCTGCGATCGTTAAAACAGAAACATCATTTGAAGTGCTCTTGACCCGGAAGGAGAAATGAATGAAGATGAAGAAATGTTGTTTTGATCTGTCAATACGCGATGTCGCTCTTTATTATCAGCGTTTTCACGTGTCTATTAAGGTGACAGTGCACTGACTTCGATCTTCTGATCGGAGGAACTTTCGAAGCCACTGTATGAGATGGAAGAATGAAAGTACGTTACTTTTATTCGAAAAATCTTCTAACTAGTCGTCTTTGGCAATCAGTTGCTTCACCGTGATAAATAATTGCAAAACTTTTTTCATTTTTTGGGTTAATTATTTCATAAAAGCTTCTTCAACAAAATATTTTTTTAAAATAAATTTTGATTTTAAAAAAAGGGCCAATTTCAGAATATTCGGTGGTTTGTGCGAAAATATAATAAGTTTTGGCGCCTTGTATATATTTTCTACTGGTACATATGTTTAACCC
Source organism: Argiope bruennichi (assembly GCF_947563725.1). Taxonomy (NCBI): domain Eukaryota; kingdom Metazoa; phylum Arthropoda; class Arachnida; order Araneae; family Araneidae; genus Argiope; species Argiope bruennichi. The sequence goes on along the minus strand of NC_079158.1, from coordinate 29,702,823 downwards.
TCAATGCAGTAAAAGTATTTAAATATTTTTTCTTACTACCTTATGAGTATCCGAAAGGAAAAAAGGGGATAAAAAATTCTCATAGGGTTGAATGTGGTAGATGTCATATAGTGGTTTTATGCCACTTAAACTTGTTAGAGGTAAGAAATAGAAACCGGGGAAATTCGTAATAATCTTCAAGGCTTCTAACCGTTTTTGGAATATTGCGAATTAAATGCCATTAGCATACATCAGAATATACTTGCGTGTGTATAATTTTTTACGGTTAAGATATAATGAAAGATTTAACTTTGCTGTTAACCCAATCCAACAACAATATATTTTTATTAATTTGTCGCCTAGTCCTAATTAGTCCAGCTAGTCGCCTTTTGCGACTAGCTGGAAATATTGTTTATATTTAATTTCAGTTAAATCCTTTTAATAGAATTTAATGTCCTTGATTCTGTGTTATTTTAGTTGCTCTACACATACTCTGTTCATTGAATGCATGAAACATTTTAATGAGACCAGTTCTATGAGAATTATTTATATGATAATTTTTCGAATTTTTTAAAATTTTAATAAGCAAAAGATTTTTTTAAATTTTTACTTTTAAGGTAAAGTAAAAATAATTTTTATGCTGTAACAGTTTTAGAACTTCTCAGGGAAAAGAATTCCAAAATTTCGTTTAACTTTTATGAATGAATAATAAATTAAGTTTTATTAATAAATAATGAATTAACTTTATTAATAAATAATGTTAACGAATAAAGTTTCAAAAAATCTCCCACAGAAATTATTCTCGTCCTTCCAAGTATATATATATATATATATATATATATATATATATATATATATATATATATATATATATATATATATATATGCCAAATTTGTTATCATTTGGGTTGGGCTTGTAAAGCGCCATATACAGAAAATCCATCGATATGTTGGCTATGTGCCTCTTTATTAGTAGAAGAAGAAATAATAATAATGGGAAATGGACCATGCAACAGAGCAAAGTAAATATTTCAAAAATGTCTCTTTATATCAGCCAATGCAATATAAAATTCAAGGGAAATATTGTACAGGCATTTTTGTTTGATTATTTATATATAAAGCAGTTATTTGTATTCTTGTTATTCAGATTTCCTTATTATAAGCATTTCCTTAATTTTTACAAAAAGTCTAAAAAAAAATGTATAATTTCTTTACTAGAATCGCGTTAAAAGAGACATTAAATTCTTGTCGAAATATAAGAGCATCATAGATTTTGTTGCTTTTTAGTTAAATATACATTCAATCGTATAGATTTATAGTATATAAAAATTGTGTTTTATTTCTCGAAAGATAGAAAGGAATAAAAAAATCTTTAAAACCATAGAGAGCATATTACTCTGTTTCTGTTGACTATTTACCCAAGCAATTTGTTTTTAAAACCACTATTTACTTTATGTATTAAACTGATATCCTGAGATGTTTAAACATTTGCAACATTTTGGCTTGTGGGAAAAAAATTCACTGAATCTCATTTTATTTTTTACATTTATATATAATAAACATGTTTGATTCATGAGTCGAGTTACAGAATTAAGTCAAACTACCCATTAATTTAAAATTACAAAAACGAATAATGCCCATGCTCTCTGTTCCTTTAAAGGAAATTCGAGCACGAATTCGTTAATTCAAATCTATAATTAATTCATTCTTCCTAATCTTTGATGAATCATAATCCTTCAGATCTTAAAATAGTTCTTTCGGTAATTCTATTGAAGATTAAGCATAATGAGAAAGGTCCCTTACGTCATTTGTATGTCATCATTTAAGCTTTTATATGATGATATCAAAAGACAGTCAAGAGAAGATTAAATATACTTATACATTGCCGAATATAAAATAAACGAAACTCGTATGCTTATAATAGAATTAAAGACATAATGATCATGCTATTTATAGAATTATGTTTGTCAAAATAGAAACTTGGTCCTTAAATAAAAATTTTAATGTTAATTCTGTAATTCGAATCTTTTTTTTTTATTTAGTCTTCATAATGTTTTGTAATTGAGATAGTCATAAAATATTTTCGCGACTGAAAAAATTTCTTACGAAAGAATCATTGAATATAATACTGCACGGTGTTTGTCATGGAATAGTCATGTTCTTAAATTTTTGTAGCCCAACAGATAGTGTAATTAATGTAGAAGTAGTGATTTTACGTTAGATTGTTGTCAAAATGACGTCAACAAGGAAAAGCTTCAATAAATTCAAATCGGCTATTACTTTCATTGTCAGTTTTCGAATTACATAATGAGCAAAGTGTTTGCAATATCGGTTGAAGATATTTGTGCACTCAAAGTTGAGGTCACAGGTGTTGTGTTCAACAATAAATGTGTACCTGTACATGTTGGACAATACTTGGTCAGAATCGGAATATCACCTTGATATTCTTCCGAGCTTCCAAGAATGCTCTTAGTGAAATTTACTTATGTAACATTTACTTAGTTTTCTTATCTTTAAAGAAAATCATACTTTTACTTTACTTTTAAAATTTATAATTTTAATTTATACTTTACTTTTAAAAAAATTTACTTATCTTACTTACATAATTTATTAAAGTTCGTCTTTACAATATATCGAAACAACCTCAAGTCAAATTATAAATTTTTTGTAGTATTTTTTTTTTTCTTTGTAATCAGAGAAAGATTTTGTTGACCCTCTCCCTTCCTTTAAAGATAATTCTCTTGATAAAGATAATTCTCTTTTTTTTACATTATTTGTGCATTATTATTTTTTCGGATTTTATATGATGATATCAAATGGCAGTTTTATATTTATTATGACTAAAAATATGGATATATTTGTTAAAAGAATAAAAAAAACTGCATTAATTTTAAAATAATTTAAAGAAATAATTATAATTATACTATTATTATAACAACAAGTTGTATTTCTCAAAATTTTGAGTGCTTTTGAAGATTAAAATTTAAGTAAGAATTTTATATTTCGAATTTTTTATTAATTTAGTCTTTGCATCTTCAAGGCAGCATTATCACTTAGATCTCAAATTATTGTATATATATAAATATGACTCTGTCCCTTTTTAAGTTAAAAAAATGATAAAAATTATTTCCATTTAAAAACTACAACATTTGTTCTTCCTTCTGACAACAAAAGAATTCCGCCCAGAAAAAAAAGTTTAGTTATCTAGTAATCAAGCCAATTTTTGAAATCTTCTTGAATTTCTCTCCGATTAGAGGACTCTGCATCATGTAAAATAAATAGTAATCTGCAGGAGAAAAATCTGATGAATACGACAGGTGAGGCAATACATCTCAGAGAAGTGATTCTAAAGTTTTTTTTTCATTGTTCTAGCAACCTATAAGCATGGATTGTCCTTTTGGTGAAACAATTTTTCATATCCTACATCATATTCTAGAAATTTTTGCTTCAATGATTCGTTCAAATTGATCAACCATTGCTTGTATCGTTTACCATTGATTGTTTCATCAAGTAATACTTTCAAATCTTCATCTTTAATCTTTTCTTTTAGACTTACCAGACTCTTTGCAATGTGTATTGATATCATCGTTTTTAAATTGCCGAAATCAATCTTTAAAGGTGTCATTCGATAGGGCATGTTCAATGTAAATGCCCAACAGTAACTGCTGTGCTTCTTTTGAAGTTACCTTTGCAATGAATTTACAGCTACTAATTTACCACAAATGCTTTTAGTTTGGCACGAAATTCGATTTTTTTTCCTGAGCTAAAAAACATATTTTTTTTAAATATTAAACAGAAATCACACAGAGATTTTCAAAGGCTGTTATCAAACTTTTCAAATGTAACTTTCCAATTTATTTGCAGGCAAAAAGTTATACTAATACCATCAATGAAAAATAGGAGGAGTCGTATTTGCACACCCAGTAGTTGGATTGATAAATCTACAGCAACTAAAACATAATTCGAAAGGTTCGAAATCATCATTAATGGTTTTATATAAAAATATTAAGGGTATTAAATAAAAATTTTATTCATACTAAGATGAAAAGTTTTAATGCAACAAGCGAAAACGGAATAACCAGACACAGATGCGCATTCTAATGTTAGCTTTTAAATAAATTTTTGTTATAATATAATTATGAAAATTCAAAATCACTGATGACAATGTGCCTCAATTTTATTTTTGAAACACTATTTATGAAACCGAATTCATCAAATTTCCAAGAACATTTCTGGGAATGTCTCCATTTTGGATACAAAACTGTAGAGCAATTAACTTGTTTTTGTATTAAAATGCTAGATATTTTAATTCAGGAAGTATCCCTCATTTATTTTTCTATTCACAACACCAATCACTCATTAGTTGGTTGAAATCAATCTCCCGCCACGTGCATCCTTATAATTGGCATATCAGCATGAAAGCCAACCCAACGCAGCAAAGACAACAAGTTTCTTTGAAACCAGATGTTGGCCGAAATTGAAATTCCTTGAAATTCCACAATCTCGCTTTAGAAAACAGGATGTAGGCTTCATTAAATTCAGGCCTTCGGAAAAATGACTTCATCTATCAAGAAATTTGACCAACCAACTAACTAACTGTTTTAGAAGTATTAAAAAAAGAAATGAAAAAATTAACAAATTTATCTTATTTAGGAATTGGTCTGTATTTGGACACTCTTTTTTCGACCAATTAAAATCAATATAGACCTACAACTGTAATCATATGATAACATACCAAATTTCATTTATTTAAAAATATCTCTGCATTTTTTAGCTCTTACATTTATATGCAAACAAAAATATAAACTCTTAATTCTTTGACATACTGGTTCAAAGTTTGAGAAAAATTTACATTTCAGTTGCTAAAACTGTGAACCAAATTGTATTTACTTATGTTATCACATTTTTGGACTATCGCGTTTACTTGCATGCAAAAATACAGACGGTTAACCTCTTGTCGGATTTTGTTCTAAAGTTATATGCTGAATATATGCTTTTCAAATTTTGACTATATAACTCTTTACATTTTGTAACTATCGTGTTCACTTATTCTCGAACAGCTGGGCAGATAGACTTCTTCTGAACGGATTTCCTTCAAAAATACTGCCTGTTGTCCAAGAACTACTGATATTCAAAATGAAATATTATCTGGCTCTAATACAATTTTTAAATTCTTAAGTATATCCAGTGTAACACTTATTTCAGATATTTTCTTTCAGCATTTCAAAATTAGAAAAATTAGGCAGCAGCCGAAATGTGCTTGGACTCACGTGAGAATACTCCACATATGTTGAAGGTTAAATTCTTCATTCATATAAAGTGATTACAGCCAAAAATGTTTGGAATCCTGAATGTTTAGTTATTCGCAGTGCATATGCCCTGCAATAAAACAGTGCGTTCTGTTCAGAACGCTCTAATTTATTGCTCATTGAAAAACCATAAAAAAAGAATCAAAAATAAGTTGCGCTGCACCAAAAAAAGAAAAATTTTATTTTTAGGCCATTCTAACCGTTTGCATTCTTGCTCAAAGTGAATTAGTACAAATCAACTGTGAAAACACCACGCAAAACTAGTTTTCTGATTGATGGGAATATTCAAACATTTTCCATGGTGAAATACCCATTTCGAAACTTCCAGCGACCTTGATAGTAACTATGAAAATACGATTCGGCAATTCTTTCTTGCTTTGCTAACATGTTATTCAAACGGAATAAATTTTTGAGATAACTACAATCTTATAGTAAGATTTAAAATTCTTCTTATTTATTGATAACGAAGTTTCAGAAAGAGCGCAGTTTGGAGAGTTCGATTTTTCATTGTATTGCTATTACAAAATAAATATTACTATTACAAAATAAATATTGCTATTACAAAATAAATACGGCTGGGTTTATGTTTTATGTTATCGTTAAAGTGTGACATCCGTTATTTTATAGAATAACTAGGTATTTCTTGAAATAACTAGACAAGTCAGTTAAAGTATATAAAATTATTGAATTCTTCGATTTAACTAGGTATTCTAATTAAAATAATGAAATACGGCACTCGAAAGTTCTTTAAACCGATTCTAGCTGCTTTTAGTATGTATTTTTATATTTGATATGTATTTTTTATAATATTTAAATATAACTATTTCTGCAACATATTAATGTTTTTCTTTTCTGTTTAATTTTTCTAATGTTAGTAATATGAGCAATAATAAATTATGTCATCTGCTTTTCCTTATTATTTATCAATTAATCATCCGCAATAGAGATAAAATGTATTTTTCGAGAGATTTTAGCTATTTGTAATCAATTAATTTATAAAATAAATTTGAAATTGTTCATTTTTTACTTTAACGGTCTCTCATTAGTTATTTCATAGAATAACCATGTAAAGTCTGAAATATTATATACTTTAACTGACTTGTCTAGTTATTTCATGAAATTCCTAGTTATTCTATGAAATAACTAAATTATACACAATTTAACCGTAACATATATACTAAACCATATTATCACATATTTCCTTGGGAGATCTCACCAAATAAATTTCTGAGTGTGCAAGTGCCATGTACTAAATGAAATACATTTAAGTCACATGATAAAAACTTTTCTCAGATTTTCTTTTATATATTGATTGGTTTCTTGTTCTAACAATGGAATTTCGAAATAAATTTTTCTCTCGTTACATGATGTTTTACATTTTAAAGATTTTATATACTTGTGTGTTGGCAATTACATATTCATTTAAATTTAATTTCTTATCAGACAACGGATAAATTTAATTATACTTTAATTACATATGGCCTGGTAAAAAATTTTTTTAAATGTTTAAGAATTCCATAATATTTATAATATTGAATTAAAAATTAAAATAAAAAACAATAATGAGAATTGAAAAATTCTACTTTTTAATACAATAAAATGCGTTTTTAAAAACTGTTTATATTAGCTTTATTCCCACAGTCATATGATGAATCGATTTGATTAGCCATTAATCATATCGAACTGCTAATAATTAAACCTATTTCAGATTCTTGTACTCCAAATGATATTAAAAATTTGAAAAATGGTTTAAGATTGAGTTTTTACATGATATATTCACTTTTTCTTTAACTGGTAGAAAACACTTACATGAGCCCTAATTTTATCACTTCTTTTATTTACATCTATATTATTTAAATTATTTATATATATTCATTATTTATATATAATAATTTAAATAATATATAATAATAATATAGTATAATAATTAATATAATATACATAATAATTTATATTAAAAATTGTAATCATTTCCTTGTTTGGTCAATTATTCTTTCTTGTATGTGAAATTTAAATTGTAATTGGATTGTTGTTTTGGGACAGTCTCTGATTTTACAACGGGGGATTATTTTATTTCTCCATTCTCCATTAAGCCCGCTGTCATCAATATATATATATATATAATTTAAATTCAAAGTACTTGAATTTAAATTCCGCATGCTTTCAATATATCGAAAAGTTCAAAAATAATAATGGCTGGTGAGAAAAATGAAGGTTAGGGCTAATACATTATTAGGTAGACGTAATTAGAGATGAGTTTAAATAACTTTTTGTTTCAAAATAGATCCTTTTTTACTTCGATCTTGTGTTAAAATGTATAAAATAAACAATACCAACAATCAGACTTGTTTACATAAATACAGATTTATATAACAATGTTTATAAATATTTATATAAAAAAATTATCATATATATATATATATATATATATATATATTTTTTAGTTTTCCTTTTTTTCCCTACCTTCATTATGAATAATACATTTATAAAACTTGTGTTTCACCAATTTTTTTTAAGTTTATTATTAAAAAGAATTTATTTACATGAAAATTTTCATGTATTACATGTTTTTTATTTGAGTCTAAAATATTGATATTATTATTATTGTTAAGCCACAGAGAGGATTCATCTGATGACGTTTAGGGTAAAACAACACCCTTTCAATTGAAGGAAGAATCTGAAATCTAAGTAGAGAAAAATTTAAGTAGAAGATTTTATAGTTTACGAAGTATACTGAGAAAATTCACAATGTATGTCTTAGTATCTATGAAAATATTTAAAGTCATTTATAATGAAAGATGGCATCATGTTTCCTTTCTTATAGAAACTATATAGTTTTCTTTATTTGTCCCACGTATCTTTTATTTTGAAAAATAGTTTGACCAATAACAGTTTATCTAATAAATTAATTCTCCATTTACCTTGCACAACAACTTACTAAGTAACCTCATCGCCTTGCCACGCTCTATTTACCTGTTATGTCCGGAGGTTAAGAACCTTGAGTTCAAGCACTCCGTGACACTCCCCTCAAATCAGCAAATACCAAGTCAAATGGTGTTTTTTTTTTTTTTTGCTTGGCTTGGCGAATGAAAGATTTTGTTATTAGACAGACCTAACATAGTGCTTTGGATCATCTTTGCCTCCACGAAGCTACAATCATGACAGCACAGATCGAACATATGGAAATAGGCCACAAATTTGATTAATTTTTAAATGGATTAAAATGAAACAAAATAAGTTATTAATAACTTGGGTTACAAACTGAAGTTTCCAATCTTTGGAAGATTCCATCTATCTTTTAAAATTTCAAGGGAACACTTTTTAAAATTTTTCTTGCCGTATAATTTAGAAAGATAGGATAAGATAGATATAATGGATTCATTATATAAGATAGATATAATGAAAGATAGGATATAATGGTCTATCAAGCTAAATTATCAGCAATTTCGTTCCCTAATACTTTTGCGTGGTCTGTGCTGTAGATAATTCAGGAAATGTAAATTGCAGTTGTTAAGGAGCAGCCTGTATTTATATCTAAAGACCGTCATTATCACAAAAGTTTTTGTCGTCTCAATATAAATTCTAATTTACAAATTTGTCTGTGCATTAAGTAATTCTGATCGAATAAACTTTACTTTCGTGAATACGGTACACATCTATAATCATTCAAAACTGTCATTATGTTATCTTTTATGTATGATAAAAATTGCTTTGGTGCTAAATGAAGGATTTTTAATGTTATGTAACTCTCATTGCTCTGCAATTTTTAAAACCATATTGATAGGATTCATACAATAGATAAAAATTTACATAAAACTGTATATCCAACAACATAGCTTTGACAAATCAATGAGTTACAGTTCGAAAATCATGACGGCATATTTAAAATCTTGTCTTGATAATTTATTTTTATGATGTATATTTCATAATGTGTTTCTATGAAAATCATACTTTTTAAATTTTTACAAAGAAACAATTTATGTTAATATTAATAATTTTTCTTGCAATTTATGTCATGTAATTTTTAAAATTATATCGTATTATCAATTTGAAGAATTATCTTTTGTAAATAAGCTTACGGGTTTTTTTTCTTTCTAAATTTCATGAATAAAATTATACTTGTTAGCAAGACATTTTGTGGCTTACTCATGCAGGCGAATATATTTATAAAATTACACTTAGTATTGAAAAATAATTTAAATTTTAGTAATTAAAAAATCATCCTGGCTTTGAGTGATTTGAAGCATAAACATCAAGGTGTTTTTTTTTAATTCCTTTTGTTTGTTCATGGGAAAACATCAAAATTTTGTAAATCTATTAATTTTTTATTTTTTTATTTTTCCAGAGTGTTTCTATTTCGTAATGAAATATAAATGTTTCGAATCTGCTCTGAAACAAGAAATTATATTAAGAAAAACTTGCATGGGAAGAATAACCATCTACCCGGATTATGCTTTGAATACCCGGTTCTCAATTCCGGTATTATAGTTGTCATAATGCATGATAATCCGATAAGAAGATTTATACTAGATAGTTGATATAAACAGATTGCTAAACAAACAGATGAATTAATGAATTTCCATGTTTTTATGTGAATAAGTGAAACATAAATCGGTCATTCTATGAATTGGCTGCAGCTCTCCCATTTAAATCAAGCAGTTTAAATACATATCATGTGCAACCCACACGAAATTACTCAACTTGACAATAATTGCATGTCAAGAAATTCTTTAATTTTGCATGTGGAAGTACTTATTCGATTTTTACAATTAAGATATAAAAAGGAATTAAATCTACCGAATGCTCTACTGTCATAGAGTTTATTTAAACTTATTTTTATCAAATTTCAAAGTAGTTATGAGAAATAATTATAATTAACTAACGTGAGAAAAAAAATATCACTTATTTTACTTCTTTTTTGCACTATTTATTTCAAACTAAACATGTTTTTGCAAATGATTGAGGGTTTTTTCCTTCATTAACCATTTAGAAATTTTAACTGGAATCATACGAGGTTTAGCATTTGAGTTAAGTATTCTTCAGCTATGAACTGGAATTTAAATAGCAGAATATCTCGTTAGAGATATTTTCTGTCTAATCTTTATTCTATTTCTTTCCAAAGACGGAATTTTCATCTCCGATATTCCTTGATGACAATCTTTTTAATACAAAATATAGTATATAGAGAAGGAAAAAATATTTATGTAGCCTTTCGAAAAAAAAAAAATACTTTTGAAATTAGATAAATTACAAATTATCCTTTTCTGAAACATTTTGTTTATTCATTAGAATGAATATAATCATATTTCAATAAGTATAAAGTTGCTTCTTTAAATTATATAAAATACTCTGATATAAAACTTGAATTTTATATTATTTGAATTAAGTTAATTATTCAGCTGAATTCTTAAAATTTCTATATTTATTTACTGATTTTATTACTGTATTTATTTAGAAGTGAAATAATATAATTAAATTTATAAATATAAATACTTTAATGATAACTGTGCCTTTCGTTTTCAAAATATTTTAGCTAAACATTTCTATGATATAGAATCTCTGTATTGTAAATATATTGTTGTATCTATATTATAAATAATATTATTCTTCCGCTATGCAATATTATTTATAAATCACTTCAGCTAAAGAATCAGTAATGATCCAGCTAACGTGATTGATGTAAATATAAATCATTTCAGCTGACGTATCAGCTATGATTCAGCTAACTTGATTGAAAATAAATATTAAATTATTCCTAAAATGTACTGAAAATTTACAAGAACGGAGTAGCTAGAATATTATCGGAAACTTTTTGATTTTTAACACCGATGCTTTCACCTTTGTACTTTCATGCAAAAAAGAGAAACTAGAAACATTTTTGTATTCAGTCATAAAAATAATTTTTTTTTATGGAATGAATATATCCACTTTAGATTAAAATTTTATTTTTTATTACATTGATTATTTTTATTACGTTTTAATTATTAAAAACTTACTATTAACTAAATTATTTAAACCAATATCAATTATTTTAAGTTATTTAAATTTTAAAAAATGCAGGGAATAAGATTGTAATGTTTGCATGAAATTTTTTCTTAGTCTTACAAATTGCATCAGATTTTAATAAGTTAAATATGAAAGTAACATTTATATTTTCGAAAAAAAAAAATCGAAACTTCCAAAAAAAAAAAAGCTGAAACTGCGAAACTTCATATTTTCAGTTTTTCTCTACGTAGCGGAATCATCATCACACTCTTTTTCATGTTTTTAGAAATAAAATTTATTTGGCATTATTTTTTACTAAATAATAGTTTTTGAATTATTTATTTTTAGTACGCTTGGTTGATCCATTGTTGCATATATGAATTCATGTTTTATGCATAAAATGTAGAATTTGTTTTATTTACGTCATTCTCTCTTCTTTTTTTAAATTTTCGTTCTAATTTTGTGATTTTACAATTTATTGATTTCGTGATTACTATTGTTAATTTTTTGGCACAATTAATGCTAATCTTTATTATTTTTTTTTGCTATATTTAACAAAACATTATTTAAATTAACTAACATTATTTACTAACATTACTAAATAAGTCATCTACTAACTATACAGAACATAAAGCTTCATCGACGGGTTCATGAAGGGAATATAAACGAACTTGTTGAAATGCTCTGAAATGATTCATTTGATAAATAATAACTTTCAGAGGGTAGATATTTTTAAGAATTTGGAAAAAGGAATTTTCAATCTTTATATCACAAATAGTTCCATTGTAAAATGCCAGAAGCGTAGCAGATGCTCACTGGCTAAAATTTTAGTGTGACTTTTTCTTTCCTTTATTTATATGAAAATTCAGAATATTAAAGTAAGTGCATTTTATTTCAATTTCAATTTTTTTTTCTTGCTAGATAATATTTAAAATTTACTGAAATAAAAAAAAAAAAATCAAAATTTTTATAGATGGTGAGCAAGCACTCTTTTTTGCTATTCTGGAGAATTTACTTCGTTCGATTTAAGTTTCTTCGTTGGATTAAGTTCTTTCAGATTTCTTCGCAATATTTAAAAATGCTAGCTAGCTTACATACTAACTTAACTGGTACATAAGCTAGTATGTAAGTAAACTATCTTACATACTCTGCATTTCCCTTGCATATTTGTCCGCTGAATTTTAATTAATGAAAATTAATTTTCCTAAAACCTTTATTGAATACGATACTTTTTATATATTTTTTACTATATTTCATCATTTGTGAGCAAAACTTGAAATAAAATATAAAAAATGATCAAAAAAAGTTAATGTTCTCATAAATAAAATTAGCATATTACATACATACACATAATATTCATAATGCAAATGATTCTTTTGTATAAAATGTTGTATTATGGGAACTTTCTCTAATTTCTGCAACATAATTTTAATAAAAATTGAAAAAAAATCAATAAAATTTTTTAATAACTTGTAATACCTCTAAACTTTTCAGCCTCAAACGGTTTTTAAAAATTGCAAAAATTTAATATTTCATATAAATTATTAATAATTGTTAAAACTGATTTAGTTAAATATTATGAGTGGCAACTTAAATATGTCTTTACAATTTGGAATTTGAAGGTAACTATTTAGAAAATAGTATTTGAATCTCTAGTGATCGCTACACTTTAAATTAAAAAAAAAAAAAAAAAAAAAAAAAAAAACGCTTGAAAATGAAGAATAACAGTTTTAACAAAAAAGCTTAAAATAATTTTTAAAATAAAAGTGAAAAATCTTTTTTTAACATCAAAGAGAAAAAGATAAAATCCACCTTCCTCATGTAATGGTAATTTTAAAACCAGGTTTACTACACAAATTTTGAGCGCATCCAGATTATTTATGTGTATGGTAAATGTTGTGTTAACTCAATGGAAACAAAATTAATAAAATATTAATGAATAAGATATTTATTAATATTTTCAATTAATTAATAAAATATTTGTTGTTTTATTAATTATTGCGAAACAATCGAATTATCAGTTTGAATTTCTTTAAGGCACAAAAATGTATACATTTCGATTTAATTAATATGGATTTTATATTCGGTTGAAAAAATCACGTAAACACCAACTTGTCAGATTGACTGCGACTACTTTTTCTTCAAAATCGTTTTTCCAGTGTTATCTCCGAAAACAATCATCTCCAAGACAGGGTCTAATCACTGTCAAGACTCCTTATCATTCGCCCCAAGCAGTCTTTTGAGCGCGATATCTCCCTCCCTTGTTGTCCGGGCACTCCAAGAATTGTGTTTGCAGCGATTGTGAAGACGCTTGTCCGATCAGAGGTCATCTGTCGAAGTCTTCGGTGCGAACCATTATCTCCGCTTAGGCGGTTCCTTTGCAGGATCTGATGTTGGGTGAGCGAGTTCTTGGGAATAAATCTCGAATCGGGTATGATTCATGCTTTGTATACAGAGCGCATTGTGCTTTGAAAGGGAATGAATGTAATGGTTTATATAATGAAAAGAGAATATTCCTGGAGGTGGAAATGTATTTGCATGTTTTGGAATGAATCATAAATTACTGCAATAAAGATGATAGAGGATGCCCCTATGAGAAACAAAACAATTGGCTCAGGAATCAGTTTGAAATTTGTTTATCTTATAAAGATTATTTGAATAAATGCATCTGGAATTTATGATTAACGTTATGATCTGCCAAGGCGTTGATTTTACTATTTGTGGGACTTACCTTCATTTAATGTAATATGCGTAGATGGATAAAAGTACTTATTAAAACATTAGTTCGTTTTTTTTCTAGATCTATAGAAAAAAGATGTCAAAATTAAAGGGATTGTTTCAACACTCAAACTTTCTTCGCTTATTTTATAATTTCATTTTTTGCAAATAAGCCCTAAATTAAATGTAGTTTTGCTGACTCTTTTAAGGCAAAATTCACGTTTTACTCCATTATTAAAAAAGATATAAGTAATGCTATTATAATTATATTTTTTTCTAGCTTTTTTTTTCTACATTACCTTCACCATGAAGAATAATAATAACGTAATACATAATCTTTATACTTTTAAAATCTATCTTTAGATACACCTTCGGTACCTAAAAATAAAGGCATTGCAATTTAGTGGTTTTTAATTTCTCAAAAATCTGTAATAATTTGATATATTCTACATAAATTGTATAAAATAACTGCCATTGCATGAAATAACAGGGGTTCAATGCTTAAATCACGTGATAAAAATCAGAGGACATATTAATTTATCTGTTTTTGTTCAAATTAACAATGTAGATCTTTAAATAGCTGTCATAATTGAAAAAAAATAGTTTCGAAATTTGTATAATTTTATTCATTTCAAATTTTATACATTTCATTTTTAAATATCTACTTTCAATTTTACTGCTGTTTGCATCACATATAGAGCAGTGACCCTCAATGGAGAAGAAAAAAGGAAATAAAAATCATGCTTTAATAGTATAGCAACACTTGGCTTATTTTTATTAACCTTAATTGAAATGCAGCGGAATTATTTAAACAACGAACTGGAATTAACTTTATGGTGTGTGACGAATTGATTTAAAAGGCTAAAAACTTTTGGTAAAATAAATTAACGCGGTATGAAATATAAATCTAAAAAATAAAATTGTATGCATCTGCTGATGTCATGTAATATTATATTTATTTGTTCTGAAGAATATGGTATTCCTTAAGCCCTCTAATGTCAGCACTTAAAAACTTGATGTAAATTAAAGGAAAACTGTTGAGTATGATTGCGATTCCATTGTCTTAAACCAAAAAACTGTCATGAAATAAAAGTTATATGATTTCAATTAATTCAAATATGAATGTAATATGTACACATGTTTGCTTTCTAACAACTTCATCAGCAGAAAAAAACTGTGTAATTTTTATAATTCAATTAAAAATATTATTTATATATTATATAATTTCCAAAAAAATTTTCCTCTTTGTTTTCTTAACAGTTCAAATGTATTTGGTAATTAAGATTACTCTTTTTTTTTCTTGGTAAAAATTTAACTTTGGATAGGATTATCTAAACTTTTTGACATAAATAATGTCTTTTAATTCAAAACTTTAAATATTAGACTAAAATCAGTGTTACACACACTAACAGATTTAAGAAATATGAAAAGAAGAGAATAGTTATACAAATATACTATAGTTATACAACATACTAAAAAAATCCTGATAATCTAATTGATTACTTAATTAATTGCTTCTGTAATTTTTATTAATAATGTCTTTAGAGGGTATTCTAAACCAGGAACTTCACATGTATGTTTTTAAAAATGAGAACGAATAATGTTTCACATTCTACACAGTGTCTAGGCTATCAATTTAAAAGATGTCTATCTCATCCAAATAATTAATATTTGAATCTAAATCCAATTTATTGATCCTTCTATCATATCCAAATAATTTGTAATTTTGTTCAAAAACCCAAATTTGAAAGAAGGGACGAATTTAGATTTTACAAATTCGTCAACTCTGGATTTAAGATAATAAAATTTTGCAATTCCAGATTTATTAGGACTACAATCTCTCTTGTTAGCTGAACGACGATTAACACACTATGTTCGACATTTCTTTAGAAACTGAGTTCGAAACGATTCTTGCAATCAAGAGATATCAATGAAGGGCTACACGTGTTAAATTTTTTTCTCTTTTTCTTCTTTTGTTAGGAAAGCTTGGTGAAATTCCACAAGAACTATCGTGAAGTGCACTAGAATTGGACCTAAAATACCACTTATAAAACCATTAAATAAACCACTGTACAAACCATGAAGACCGGTTTTTTTTTTTTTCTATGTCCGGAGCAGAGTGGAATTCAGGCAGTGTTTATTAACGCCACTACAAAGACCGGAAATTGTCGATCATCTAATTACTTTCGTTTAACGCCGAGTTGCCTGGTAGGTACTGCCTGTTGCATCAAAAGATTGCCCCTTTCTCTCTCCCCTTCCCTAATTTTTTTTGTCCATTTTCTTTTCTTTTTTTAAATGCTTTTTGTACCCTTTCTTTTTTCTTTGTTTAGTTGCACATGTTGTCTGCAGTGCAATAACTACGGTTTTAAATTGGTGCATTTTCAACTATGATTGATGAACCTTCATTAGCCGATGAAATATTCAGTTTCGGTTCATGAATAAAGTTTCATTCGATATTTAAATATATAGTACCCATAAGCACCGATGTTTAATTATTTCTTTAATTTTTTTTTCCTTCAAAATATAGGATTGTTGAAAAACATGCCCAATTCGTATTGGATAAATGTTGTTTAATGGTGTTAAAATCATGTTGATCATGTTACATTAAACGCAATTCCTTAGAAATTGCTAACTTAATCTTAGTAGTATAAACATAATTTAAGAAAGCGTTGATAAATCTATGTAATTAAAGGACATTTGTAAAATAAGATAAAATTGACGCTAACTACGCATAATGAGTCATTTTTTTAAAAATTATGAGCCATTTGTCTTAAGTGATGAAAAAAAGTAAAGTAAAACAAGAAACTGTTGGTTAAAAGTGAGAAAATGGCAGTAAAGCTCTATTTTATATTTAATGCTAATAAGAATTAGAATGGAAAAAAATATCTTTTTCTTTTACCTGATGAAAATTTTTCTCTTTCCGAAGATTTTGCGTGCTTTAATGGGCAGAACATAATGTTATTCCAAATGCACTTTTAAGTGAATCTGTCATACTACACTTTGTTTCACCTATAATGAGTCATTTTTTTAAAAATTATGAACCATTTATCTTAAGTTAACACAGTGAAATAAAAATAGAAAAGTAAAACAAGAAACTGGTGGTTAAAAGTGATAAAATGGCAGTAAAGTCTCCATTTTTTTTTATGTAATGCTAATAAGAATTAGAATTTTTAAAAAATTTTTCTTGCACCTAATGAAAAGTGTTCTCTTTTTGAAGATATTTCTTGCCTTAACAGGCAGAGCATAATCTCATTCCAAATATATTTTTAGGTGAATCTGTCATGTGAAACTTTAATTCACCTTTAATGAGTCCATTAAAAAAATATGAACCATTTGTCTTAAGTTAACACAGTGAAGTAAAAAAAAAGGTAAAGTAAAACAAGAAACTGGTGCTTAAAAGCGATAAAATGGCGGCAAAGGCTCTATTTTTTTATATAATGCTAGAAGGAATTAGAATGAAGGCATATCTCTTTCCTGCGTCTGATGGAAACTTTTCTCTTTTCGAAGATTTTGCTTGCTTTAGTGGGCAGAACATAATGTTATTCCAAATGCATTCTCAAGTGAAGCTGTCATTTTATACTTTGATTCACTTAGATATCATTCGAATTTAAAACAAAAATTCAAGGAATTTTAAATGTTTCAGTGTTATAAATATTTGTGTGCCAGTTGTAAAAAAAAAAAAAAAAAAAAAGATTTGATGTTAATTTTTTCTGTATCTGGAAGCTCTTGGACATAAGTATTTATCTACATTTATATTGTCTGCTGGAGATCCAGAATGAATTACAGTTATTTTGATTAGTTTAAACAAATTCAGTACGAGAAAATTAGCAATAATGGTAAAAGTTGATAAATGTTATGCATATCCATAAAAAAGTATGTTTCTTGCTGTTGCTCTATAGGTAATCCTCCTTGAACAAAATATTACCTCTTTTTTTTTTTTTTATTCCGACTAGTTTTCTTACGATTTTTCTTTCTTTAAACCTGCTGGTTGCACGAATTGTTTGCAGTGGGAAAGAGACAATTCATGACCATTGTTACGTTGTCAACCCGGGATTAATGATTATCCATTATCAATGATATTATCAAATGTTCACTTTCTGTTGAAGAATAAAATGAATCGTTGTCATGTGATATTTAAATATGCAGCCTCATTACTAAAACCGGATGGAGAACAGATGTCGTAAGATATTTTGTTTGCTTATTTATCTTTTAATAACTATGTTGAAACATGGCTGATATTTTATCACAGTAACATCTGTCAATACGTTTAATTTCAGCCGGCAATTCTTATTCAGTCCTTGGAGATCGCGATGCGTGGCATATAATGCGAGAATTTATAATACAAAATATTTTTGCTTATTTATCATTTTATGTATTTACTAAGTGGTCCTCGCAGAAAAAAAATTAAAATCTTTAATGTAGATTTGCAAAGCAAATTGCCTAAGTGAGACTTTGAAAATGCAATAATAATACTTAATTAATCAGCCTTTGTTTTGAACATTTAAAGGATCTGACCAATACCAGATTTCCATGGTGATAAAGCATGTCCAGTGACTGAATATTTAGAAATATTTCAATGCATTTATGAATGCTGTTATTTATCCAAATAATGGATCATAAGAAATCCGTATCCCAAAAAGGGCATATTATTTTAGAATTCAAATTCATTGACCGAGATATTAATAAATAGTTGAATCGTTGTCAGAAGGCAGAGAATATGGCCTGTGATTTTGCCTACGGTTTTCTAAACTTCACTACTACCCTAAATGATTTTGAATAAATGCAAATTTGAAACCTAATTTCTCCACATCCTCTTCATATTTTTCACTATTTGTCTGCAAAAAATAATTAAAGAAATCATCACGTTACAAAATCATTTTAACAAGGTTTACACTATCCACTATTATCCGACCTTAGAATGTATTTAAATTTCTAGTTATCCGATTTGTTCTATCTGGAGTTATTTATTGTTAGTTTGATACATATAAAAATTTAAAAGCCACTAGACATACTCAAAAGTATACAATTAATTATTTTTTTAAAATTAACTTGTGTTTTGATTTAAATGCTGATTTACATATCAAATGCGAAACACGAATCAGATACGTCATTAAATACTAAGTTAATTTTCTTTAGTTTAATTAATAAACCATATAACTAATGCACTTGTGTAGAAATCATCACGATAGAAAGTCATTTTAACAAAGTTTACAATTCCTTCGACCTTAGAATGTATTTAAAATTCTAGTTATCCGATTTGTTCTGTATGGAGTTATTTATTGTTAGTTTGATACATATAAAAATTTAAAAGTCACTAGACATACTCAAAAGTATCCAATTATTATTATTTTTTGTTTTTTTAATTAACTTGTGCTTTGATTTAATTATTGATTTATATATCAAAAATCTGGTAATGCGAAATACGAGTCAAACACATCATTGCTAAGTGATTAAAAAACTAAATTAATTTTCTTTAGTTTAACATTAATTAACCACATTACTTGCACCTGTGTGTAATACATTTATTAAATTAATACATGCATATTTCAGTCATTATATTGACTATAAATTCAGAATTACCACAAAATCGTAGACAATTCTACTTAAATCAACAATATAATCTTAAAATAGATTTTAATATTTTATTGCATAGATAAAAAATATTTAACATTTAAGTGTTTCATATTTCATTTCCTTTATTTTAAATTTTGGGTTAGAACAACCATTTTCTGATAAAAATTGATTACTAAAGTTTTATCCTCTTCCAAAGAATATTTAAATGAAAGAGTTGAAAAATCCTTACCATGGTAAAATTTTGCTAGTAATCTCTTATCTTTGAAGGTGCCAAAACAGAGGCTAACGAGTGATAACTGATGCGCCTGTCTGTAACACATTTATTAAATTAATATATGAATATTTAAAGCATTGTATTGATTATAAATTCAAAATTACCACAATATCAAAGAGAATTTCGCATTACAATACAATCTCCAAATTGAATTAATTATGTTATAACTGAGTGACAAAAAAAATTATCATTTAAATGCCCCATATTTTATTTCATTTATTTTTAAATTTTGTGTTGTGACATCCATTTTCTGATAAATATTGATAACTAAAATTTTGTCCTAACAAAGAATTTATAAATTGAAGTGTTGAAAAATCCTTAACACGGAATAATTCCCCTGGTATCTCCTTAATCTTTGAAGGTATACCAAAACAAATGCAAATATGGACTTTCGAAGCGCGAGAGCACTTCCGGAGCAGAGGTGCGAAGAAAAAAAGTCCCGAAATATCCATACATCCGGTTGGATTATTTATTGCCTTCCCCCATCTCCCATCCACTCCTAATAGAACTCCAGTTTTGGAATTGAACTCGTTATGGCTCAAATGAGCCTTCCGCCCCACACAACTCTCTGTTTACTTTGTCACGGAGGGATTCTATATTTACGTCCAATGCCCGCTTCGCATGTTTGGGGAAAAGGCAGAATACTAAGGTTTGAACGTGAACAGGATGAGTGGAATTAGGTCATTACTTTCCAAAAAACCTCCATTGTAGCTTGGAGTAGGCTTTGTAAAATTTTCCTTCTAGATTCCATTAAAAATTTAAAAAAAAAATTGTTGCTTTAAGAGTCACTTTTTAAAACTCATGTTTGCCATTTTAACCAAAACATTATAATATTTTGAAGATAGATAGGAAAAATTTAAAAAATTTTAGGGTTACTATAAGCTTCTTATATAAAAGAAAAATCATTTAAAATTTTACAGTAAATTGATCTCCTCGTTTAGGAGAACAAAATAGTTGTAGTTTCGTATATTTTGTACATTTGCCAATCTACAAAATATTTGTAGATTGACAAATAAAACAAATTTCGAATAACAAAATGATCTTCAATATTTAATAGATTACATAAGGAATACATTATAAATTCTGCAGAAATAAACTTTGCTACAATGATCCACTTCCCCAGCAAAAAATCGATTACTAGAAAGAAAATAAAAAAAATAAATATACGAAAATATGAAATTAACAGATGCAGATATATATATGTGACAGCACATATATATATATATAATATATATAGTATGACATACGTATAAAAATATAAAGCATGGAGAAAACAAAAAAAAATCATCACATAATTATTTTATACCATAAAATCCAAATAATTAATTGCTAAAATAGCAGATAAGATAAATATAAATTAAAATACAAAAAAAATAACCAAAAACAAAATAATGCAGTGATTTAAAATGATGTCAAATTCCAGAGCCAGATAAATACTTACGAACTATTAGGAAAATAAAATAAGGGATTGGAATATAAATAACTACGTTTTCATGTAGTTATTTGGTAACTAGTTATTGATACTTGCATAGTTTGTTTGAGAGAAACTTTAGATCACGGAAATAACACTTGCAAGTAACCCTCGCATAACGTAGTTGCTAGGTTTCACAAAAGTGGCTAAAGTTATGATTTAAGAAAGAGTGAATTTAAAGGGAAAAAAAGCAATTAGTCTTTTGAAATTAAAAAATAAGAATACTGTAGTTTTATAATGGATATTTCTGCAGTGTGCATATGACCAAATTTCATTTATAAGGGCTTCTAAAATAAATTCTTTTTCATGCGTTTTAATAAATATACATAAATAAATTTAATAAATACAAAATTTATACATATATAAATTTTAATAAATATAAAAAAAATAGTTAAAAAAACTAATGAATTTCTGTTTTTAATTTTTTAATAACTTTAATTATCTGATATTGGTCTGCCAGTAATGCCCAGATGCTTTAAAATTTCAATGATTGTTTTCTTGAATTCCCTCTTTTTTATATTATCAAAGGTCTGAACACGTTTGAACTTTTTTTGCTGTTTGATATTAAATTGTAAACATCGCTTATTTCCTTTCTTTAAAATTGGTCATAGTTCGAATAACTGAAAATAATCCATAAATCTTAAATAAATCTTTCATTTATTTCAAGTAAAAAATTATGACCACATGAATTGAGTATTTACCAAGGCTACAATTTCTTCAAAATGTGTCTGCATTTCTAAAATCTGCCGCTTTATTTTAACATATGTATTTGTTTTGAATTGAAGAACATTCTCTACGTGATAATTGCATTTTAGAATTTAAAAATTCAATTTTTTATCAATATCACTAAAAATATTACAAAAGACTAACATAAACCTCAATTTCAAATGAATTTAAGTTTAATTTTTTCCAAAAAAAAAAAAAAAAAAAGTGGAAGGGGATAAATGAGAAATTACATACAGTAATTTTTACTAAGCGATTGATTATACAAAATTTCATTTTAAAAAATTCCCAAAATCTCTTTTAAAATTTGAATTTAGATTTCCATTTACTTTTTTTCATATCATTATAAACTTCCATAATATAAATTTTTAGCAAAATAGTCCGATTTCCTGGTGATTAATATGAGGGGCTTAAAATAGTGTAAAGAGGAAAAGGTTAGGGAATCAAACCCGGTAAAACTTTAAAAAAAACACTTTTTGTTATTTTTCTGATAGATAGACAAACAGGCAAACATTTTCCAAAATATTTTCACTATGCTTCGCATACGAGAAAGTGGAAACTGGGAATTTTTTGCAAGAGTATTAATTTTTCTCTCACTTAATCATTGAAATGATAGTGTGAGCTTGCACGTAATAGAAACTAAAAACGTTCAAAAGGCATTTGATAATCAAAAAATCCTCACTCATTAAAATAGGATGACCATATTCGCATATCGATAATTGAGTACAATTTTTCAGAGGATTTACATTTTTATTCATTAAAATGTTTTCTTTTATTTTTTTAATAAGGACCGTTTACCTATGGGAAAATATGAGATAATATGGAACCTCGTTCAAATATGAAAATAATATTCAAACACTGGAGGCTGTCTTCGTAAATCTGTAACCATAATCACTAAGCTACAGATTGTTGGCTTCCGGAAGGGATATTCGGATGTTAAGAACTTTTTTTGGCCATCTAATAGTTTAATATATATTTACTTAAACTTTAGTTCCATTTTTTAAAATAAAGATTATTTACTTGTAAGCAAACAGACAATCTGGGGTACTTCATTTTAAACAGGTTTGTCTCCATCAATTCGAAACATCTGAAAGCACAGTCACTTGATGAAAGATTTTCAGCTTCTGGACCAGGCATCCGTACGTTCAAAACCTGATATCCCAGAAGAAGCATCATCAGCACGAGACAATTCGAGTTAAATCCGTCGATGCCAAATGACCTTCCCAAAAGTATCAGTGTGAATAATAGGATGAATCCAGATAATTGAAAATATTTTCTTCCCAGTCATCATATCCGTGTTCTGTATAGAAATAAATGTTCCATCTTTTTAATTAACAGTACCTAGAAATTTTATATCACTTTGCATCCATCATCAATACATGATTGAATGGAGTAATATGAGATTTTATAGGTTTTACTTTAGCTGCCTGGGTAGGATATGTCAGTATGGTCAAATAAATAAATAAAATGTAGATTTAGATTTCTTATTCTTCATCCTATTACGATTAAAATCTAAAGAACTCGCTCTACTTTAGCTTATTTCAAAGAATGACCTTAATCTAATTAAACAAACTAATCAGAAAATATAGTAAGTGTATTTTACCACAAACGAGAAACAAACTCTTTCTTTTTGAATAAGCTATCTTTTCCAATAAATGAATCGTAGTTTGTGCGAGGAGGCCACCCAGTGAACCGGTGTTTGTCTTTCTCTTCCATCTGTCGCAGATCTGTTTATTGGACTACATAATTCAAGAGCCAAGGTCCTACGAGGGAACCGGACATGCTAATCAGTGTGATGGAGGAATGGCAAAGACGCTTTTCAGATCCATGATCCGAGCTCCAGTTAGCAGAACACTGTCCAATCTGTTTATTTTTTCATCTGGAGAGAAAGTGGATAAATTATTAGCTGTCCCTGCTCGTGTCTCTGAGGTCCGCAGCGCTGAAGGAGAGAGAAAGACAATGGCCGAATTGGATTGTTTCCGATAACGAGGTATTATTCAATAGACGGAATGAGATATTTAAGATTCAGATGTGGGAAAACAATGGACAGAACTGTCTAAATGAATAAGTTGCACGTGTTGGTATCAGATTAACAATAATGAACGGAATAATAAAGAATTTATGAGTGGAAATGGTAGCGGAAATGTTCCAGCAAAGAATTTTATGGCATCGTGTGATCCGATAATTGGTTAAGTTCAGATCATAAATAAATTGAAGTGAGATCAGTTAATCTTTACATTACGGATGTATGAAATCTCAAACTCTTTCTTTGTTTTAAGAGGGAATTTTAAAGAAAAAATATTGGAAGTGCTTTTTTTTTCTTTTTCAATTAATTGGCGAATTTGTAGTGACTTTTGAGCCTTCATATGTTTACACGATCTTTTTTACTTCTTACCAAAAATGATATTAGAATAAGATGCTATAATTAGATATGAGGTTAAACTTATCTATAAAGTGAGTTGAATCAATAAAATGGCATGGGACAGTAAGCTTTTAAGGATTTAATGGTGTGGTGTCTGAACTAGCCAGAAATTAGAAATAAAATTCACTTACTACATTAATTATACTTCTCGTAACTAAGTAAGGGTCGCGGTGGTCTGGTGGTAAGGTCTGGACTTCGGAACCGGAGGGTCTCAGGTTCGTGACCCGATTCCACCGAAGAACCGTCGTGTAAGGGGGTCTGTTTCGCGTTAAATCCATCATGACCAAACGTCTTACCGCTGGTGTGGTGTGGAGAGGGGGGTGCCAACTCAGGTGTCGTCCTCGTTATCTGACCGTGGTTCGAAATTACGAGGTCCGTCCCAAAATAGCCCTAGTGTTGCTTCAAACGGGACGTTAATATAACCAAACCAAACCGTAACTAAGAATGTGATGATAAAGCAGTTGTATGAGGAAATGTAAATGAAAATATCTTATCTTACCCGAAGTGATATGAATTTTAAAACAACCTGTTCCTAAATAGTTAATTAAATTCCGAATATAAATATATATGTTGATTACGAGGGGTGGTTAATTCAAATTATGCTTTCGTAATGTATTAATGTTTCTCTTGTTGTTTTTCCATCGATAGCATTATTTGGAGTGAAAAAGTAATTCAACATACCCAGATAAGGCGAAACTATTTTTAAAAAACACGAAACTTTAGAGTATAATAAGATTAAAATCAGAATGGATAGTATAAAACAAATATCGGCACATTGCAATTCTATTTATTTATTACAAATGCCCAAGAGATTGGCTTTGACGCCATTGGATCTCCAGCCTTCCAATATGTCCGAGACACAAGGCAGGAGGCAAAGCCGTTGTAGTTATAGTGTTAACCAGGGTGCACCGCTTGGAGGCCTGCTACATTACACCCCATTACGATTCTAAGTATGTATATTTCTTTGAAATAAAACTAAAAATTAAAAGATTATTGTTTTAATTACTTTAAACTAATTATTCACATAATAGTGATTTCATTTGATTTATAATTTGTGAATTTCAAGACACAAGTGCTAGTTGTTTTCGAGTCTGCACCGCATACACCGTTTACTATTAAAGGCATTTAACACTAAAAGCATTTGAACTCAGTGACATCAAAACGATAAAATACAAAGCTCATTTTCAAATACTTAGCTATTTTTCTAAACTTAACATTTTCTGTCAATGGTTCCATTTAACATAAATAAAAGACATGGTGAGTTTGAGGGTATGTTTATTTGTTCTTTTTTTGGACTACAAAACTGATTTCTACATAACTTGAAAAAGCTTTTATTGATGACAAAAGAAAAAATTATATCAACTTTCTAAAATACAAAAGTTAAATTGATATTCAATTGATTTGAAACTAACCAACACTTTAGCGTTTTTTCCACACTATTTTCAGATCAAATTATTGCATAAAAATTTCTATACCATCTAAAAATGAAATGATACCTTTTCAGTTATCTCAGATTCACTTCTCTGCAACTTTACCAGAAATTTTTAATAATTTTTTAAGTTATTTACCGAAATTTTTAATATTTTTAATGCAATTTGTGGCAATGTCATTCATAGTTGCAATGAAATTCAAACTAACTTTATCCATTTTGTTTTCATCTCTCAGTGCAGTAGATATATTAGAAGTCTTTCAGATCGAACTCGTTAATTTGTGACTTTTTTAGAATTCCCTTTGACAATTTTTGTTACATTTTATTGTGAATTTTTTTATTATAAAAGCAAAGAGAAAAAGAGATAGCTATGGTAGATACGAGTGATTTTGAAGAAAGAAATTAATAGATACTGAAAAAAACGAGATTATGGAATGGCAAAAGAAATTATTTTTAAGTATAAAAATGATTATCGTAAAATGTATATTTTAATATTTGAAACGAAAAGTAAATTTTCTAGGTATGAGAATTGTGTATTGTAAAGTTGTAATCATTTTCTACAATCTTAGAAATGGTTTAGCTAAAATGAAATTTGATATAACCGATTTGAACCAAAAAGTTTATTGGTTCCCTCTGGCGACCAGCTATTATATTAATTGCACGGGATTGATTTAGTAATATTAATTGATGAACTTCATCTTACTTCAACAAAAGAAAGTACTATATTAAATTTGTGCTGTAAGCATTGAACATTCTGGTTGGTTCATTATGCTTGTAAACTGGTAAAATTATTTAGCGAATGAAATTCGCGAAATCTATCCAATTGTTAAATCTGAAAACTCTGTAAAATTTTTATTTTGCAATGTCTGTCGAATGGAAAATATTGGGGAATGAGTAACCATTAGTTACGTAGCAAGGGGTCATTAGCTTTAATATGAATTAAAAGTTACCGAGAATGGCAGTGTGGTTGTGGAGGACACTGTTGAGGTTTTCTTATATAAGTAATGTACAAAGAAATAATGTTCTGTAGATTTTTCTCAAAGCCGAAAAAAGATAGAAAAATAGGCCTACACTTTATATAAGCTTTCATATGAAACAAAAATTGGCAAAATCGAACCAGCGGTTGGGATTGGAGCCATGAGTTTATTAGTTTTTCTAATGATCTCTTTTAATAACAAGGATGAATGTTAGTGTGTGTTGGCGCTCTACAGACCGTTTCACTTACGACTATCAAATTTGTCACTTATATACTTTGGAGTGATATTTTGACATTTTAAATAGAATTTTCATTAATTAAAAATTAATCTTATTTTCAGGTTTTTTTCAGCGATAACTTCCAAAACTATTAATGCACAGAAATTCTTACTTCGTTTCAAAATTTCAAAAAAAAAATTTTTTTTGAAATTTATTTTTATGATACCAATTAATAGTCGTGATATTTTTTTCCCTGAAATTTGGTAGCTTTTTAAAAATATTTTTTGTCTACTTTCCAAAATTTATATTTTTGTCTAAAAATAAAACCATTTATATTGTTTCATTAAATATTTAATCGATTTAATCGCGTGATTATATTACATTATTGTAAGCTAAAGAAGATGGTTCCTATTTAAATCTTTGTAAACTGCAAGATACATAAAAGATTGAATTGCAATGCCGCGAAATTTGCAAAATAAATTAACCGCACTTTTTTTTTAATTGCCCTATAAAGCTTGCGTCTGGTCTCCATAAGGAAAACCTATGTGCATAATGAACAGAAAGTATGAAAAACAATTAAAAAATACAGCTTTAATGTCTGATAATTTGTTGGAATCACGGAAGTTATATCTGATCGATTTAACTGAAATTAAATATCACTAATATCCCCGGCAAACCAGCTAATCGCTAAAGCAAACTTAATTTGAAATATATAGAAAAATTATTTTTCAGTTAAATATCATTTTCGTACCTGTAAGTATATTAAAATCATAATGTTAAGTGACATTTTGGACAATGTTTTAACTGAAAAGACTAAAGAAATTGCAGCTGTGTTTTAGTGGTACCTGAATAAATAATGATGCCTAATATAAGTCATCGATTAAATTCAAATGAAAGTAAGAAAAATAAAGCTTTTAAGAACAAATGAAACAGATAATCAATTAAACCAAGGAATAGGTTATGAAGAAATGTGCCCTAACATCAGAGAAGTGTGAATATGAGGATCAATAACAGCGTCGTTTTCAAGAAATACTGGCATACGACATTATTTGTACCCAAAAAAAGTTTAATTTATATATATATATATGTTTGTTTTGTAATGTTAGTAAAAAGATTTGTAAAATAAAATAACCAAGTTTAATCAAGGATTCATGCTAATCTGTAATCTAAGTTTATACCAAGAAATTTTTTGTACCAATAAAGCTGGATATATAAGCTAATTAAATGCAAATTTCGGAGAAAAATGACTGCTGATTCCTTGTAACGTACTCATTTTCATTCAGGCAAAGCGTATTTAAAATTGAAAAATTCTTTGTACAAACTTAGCATACTGCAACTTTTCCTGAAAACCATTTAAGGAGCTGAAGAGAAGCTTTTCCTTTTAGACAAATCATATCTGAAATTGGAAACGTCTTGGTTCAAAACAAGCATATCGCAATTTTCCCTGAAAATGCAACCTTCTTGCAGCATAGGTTTAATAAAAATCTATGGAACTGATTGCTCTGTTATTTAGATTAAGATATTGTTAGATTTTTTTTATCTCGCATGTAAATAAATTTTTATTGCTGTTAGATATCTTATGGCTAAAAGATATCTTATTTGAGTTATCGTTTCAAAGTTGACCTATACTTTTTTGAGTTGCCAAGCCAGAAAAATCAGACATTTTAATACTTTTTATAGCTATATTATTTGCTAATAAAGTGAAATGAATATCTTGTTTGCGTTCTTTTCATTTTCTAATATAATTATTTCAAAGCATATCTATAACCTGGCGCCAGCTAAAAACGTTCAAATAAATTAAATAAACTAGTTACTATAAACTTGTCGATAGAATATATATGCAATGCCATATATAGTAATTTGCCTTGAGTAATCCTT
This sequence comes from Argiope bruennichi, assembly GCF_947563725.1. Taxonomy (NCBI): domain Eukaryota; kingdom Metazoa; phylum Arthropoda; class Arachnida; order Araneae; family Araneidae; genus Argiope; species Argiope bruennichi. The sequence goes on along the minus strand of NC_079158.1, from coordinate 29,673,867 downwards.
AGAATAAATTTCAGTTTTTAACAAATTTTCAACTTCTAACCGAATATTTTGGCTTAGATCGCCTCTTTGTATTGCAGATCAGTTTTTGTACTGGCTCTTTGCGGTTTGAGAAGATATCGGATGCATAACTATTCTTCAATTCTATCCAGCATTTGTTTCTTTCAAAAATTCGGCTTAAATCAGACCTTAGAGCTCTGAGATATTTACGTATACAAATATATCTAATTTGAATTGGCAACGCAGAGGATGAAGTACCGAAACGATATGATAATATACGATGCAAACGATATGATAATATGCCAAACAATATGATACCTTTCATCAAATATGAAAGATTTGTTATATGTACCAACCAACATAAAGAGTTAAAATACTTAACACGAAATTTGAAAGAATTATGATACGTACCTGCTTTTTATCCGTCTATAACTGATCTCAAGCCAGAAAAGGAAATGCTTTATTAAGATTAATCCTTTCCTTAGTTTATGCCATGCATCTTTAATTTGCATTTCCTTGTTTACGTTATGACCTTTACCAGGAAGTTAGAGCTGTTACACGATTACATAATAATAATTTTCATTTCTAAAGAGCAGATATCGTGGGTAATCTGATGTCTCTCGTTAAGAATGCACATTTGCAAAACTTGAGATTTATAGTAGGCACAAGTATAATTTCTCTGAATTTAAATGATTTTGATTTACTAAATTTCAGATTGAAATCTTAATTTTATTGTTTTATCCTTTCTATTTGCTTTTAAAGCATGGAATTTTAAAAATATTTTTGCTTTGTAAAATATTTAATACTTTTGTAAATTAAACGTTTTTTGATTATAAACTTCAGTTCTTTTTTTTAATGTTTTTTTCTTAAATATTTTTTTTTTATTTGTCTGTATTATTTTTAACATGTACATTTGATAACATTTGCACATTTAAGTTTTCCTGAATTTTGTGCCATTGCCATCAGGAATAAAACATCGCCCAGTTTTAATATGTTTGAAGACAAATGGCAGTTATGTTGTAATCGATATTTGTTTGATATTGTGTATCTTTTGTAACTTTTTAAAATATTTATGGAATTTGGAAAATGTTACATCATATATTTTGTATAATAGCTACATATTCTCTTCAGAAATAGGTTATAATAACAGAAAAATAATTAACTGGAAACATCAAGAATATCATCATGTTTGATTATCATTACTGCAAGTTAAATTTTGATTCCGAAGTAAAGTGAAGTGATAAGTAGAGTAGTGATGCTAATGACAAATATATGAATGTGGAATATTTGTAAATAAAATTGTCTCTTCATTTTAAACTAATGATGATAAGAAACAATGTTGCAAATTATAATATTTTTAATTGATTCGCATTCGTAAGCGTGTTAACAAACTTAAAGGTGAAAATCCATTTAAATTTTACTCTTCGAATTTTTACAAAAATGTTGTGAGATTCAAACCTTGTAACCGATTATGTTCTGATTTAAACCCGGTCATTATAATAAAAAAAAATACAAATTTTACAAGTGAATTTTTTTTAAATATATGATTTTTATAGCAAATGTAAATTATTGTCATAAAAGCATTTTTGACAGTGAATATGTCTACTGAAGTTTTATTATCTATCTGTGCGGGTTTTACCTTGTAATATATTTATATATATATAGAATTTCACGCTATATTTAACAGCAGTGAATAAATAATCTGTATATTCATTTTTTAACAAGAGCTATCGCTAAAAAAAATAGTGTGATCGAAAACGTTGAGATCGAATATTGGAGCCATCTAGTTTCTAAATTTTATTAATTGCACTCTAAAACATTTCAAAAATTTCATCTAAGAATATATAGATATTTCGGGTATTTCTTCTTTCTTGTTTTCCGTCAAGACATAAATCGAGTGAAACAATACAGAAATTATAACTGACATCATCGTATTCCAAACTATGTCCTGGTGTCCAATGTCCGGACATTGGATATCCGGACACCAGGACATTGGTTCTGGTCCAATGTCCAATGTCCTGGTTTCCAAACCATCCAATGGTTAGTTCATAACTTATTACTAGTAGATGACCTCACGAGTATCAAATAGTTTCTAAAGCCACTCTGCCCTGGTGGTCAGTTTTCCGCTGCGGCATCAGAGGTTTGACTGTACGAGGCTTGATACCGCCGAAGATTTGTCTTGTGATTCGACATATGTTAAATGTGATGTTAAAGATCTAACTGAACCCCATTGATACAGTGTGGACATCTGGTGAAGGAATTCAAAAACTACAATTTTCACGTTGCTTTTTTTTGGTGTATTATGTCCTAAAATGTCTACTTCTAGTTATTTTATTACTCCTTTTCTGAAATATTGCTCATTTAGATGGCAATATAATTGCATGCGATATAATTACATCGTCCTTGGGCATTAATTAGAATGACCTTCGATGAGCCAATAGTTTGAAGATGTTGCGGATACTCGGCAATAGACTTGAGAACTTGAAGATATTATACCACTCTGGGCCAAAAATATACTGACTATATACTGAAATATACTGAATATACTGAATACTGAATATATACTGAAGTAAGGCCTACTGACAGTCTAGTTATATGTATCAGTCAATATTGTGTGTAGCAGAAAGTTCATTTCTTTACAGCAAGCGAACAAATTTGTAATTCGTCTGAACGTTGAATGTAATTGTCATATGTGAAGCATTATATTTTTGGTTTAGTTTTTATATTATAATGAAATACCATGCATAAGTAAGTTTACAAGTATAGTAATGATCTGTTACTCACTCAGTGTTTTGATTTTTATTGCAATCATTTTATTTATTTATACCCTTTACCAAAAGTATCAAATATTTTCAAAACAAGACATAATTTGAATATAATTATACTCTTACACAATCTTTTGTGCATATATAACTCATCCGGACAAAACTTTAAAAAAAATGGCAATTAATGGGTTAAAGCTATATTTGACCACAGCCCATAAAATTGTACTTGAGACATATTTTATAAATTATAAAGATCACTTACAATTTACTTTTTAATCAATCAATAATGGCAACTATTATCCGTAAATGAATTGCAGACGACAAGTTTGATGGAAAATTTAAACAGAATCAAGTTTTTCTTGTTTTTTTACAATGCTTTATTTATTCAAAGTTACATTTGATTTGAAGTTAAATTTGATATGTTTTTTTATTTATTATTTCAGAACGTCCCGAATGGAATGTGCTACCAGATGACGCGGAAGTGGTGTACGGAAGTGACCTTAGGATGGACTGCTCAGCAACGGGAATCCCATCTCCTAAGATTCAGTGGACAAAGGTGTCCAGTGAAAGTGAGTACGTCGAAATACTATCCTTGTTCTGAATGCGTACAAAAAGTGAATGGCCGCTTATTGAATGAAGCCTCTTATCTCGATATGCAAACTGAAGTCGTTAGATTTAATGATTCTCAGTTCTTGAAACATTTCGTGTAAGAGAGATGAGATAAAATCCTTTTTTTTTTCATTAAGCTACTTCAATTAAAGCTTAGAAGATAGCTCAATCGAAGGAGTGATCTAAAAGGAAAAGCTTGTATTACTTTCAGGCGGCATCTCAAAGCATGCAAAGTATATTTAGACTCTATAAAACATGACTTGATTTTTTTTTTCTCTTTCCTAATTTTCTTCTTGAATTTCAGCTGAATAGAGACATTTGGCTCATCCTCTGAATCAAAAGCTAATATTTAAAAAAAAAGAAGGAACAACTACTCATTTATAAAATTCTTAGCAATTGAATAAAATAAAAACTGATTTTAAAACTAATATAAACAAAATAAGGAACAACTACTCATTTATATCATTCTTAGCAATGAAATGAAATAAAAACATATTTTTAAGACTAATATAAAAAAAGAATTAACAACTACTCATTTATAAAATTCTTAGCAATTGAATAAAATAAAAACTGATTTTAAAAACTAATAAAAAATAAGGAACAATTACTCATCTATAAAATTCTTAGCAATAGAATAAAATAAGACTGATTTTAAAACTAATATAAAAAAATAAAGAACAACTACTCATTTATATCATTCTTAGCAATGAAATGAAATAAAAACATATTTTTAAGACTAATATAATAAAAAAGAAGGAACAACTACTCATTTATAAAATTCTTAGCAATTGAATAAAATAAAAACTGATTTTAAAAACTAATAAAAAATAAGGAACAATTACTCATTTATAAAATTCTTAGCAATAGAATAAAATAAGACTGATTTTAAAACTAATATAAAAAAAAATAAGGAACAACTACTCATTTATATCATTCTTAGCAATGAAATGAAATAAAAACATATTTTTAATACAAATATAAAAAAAAATAAGGAACAACTACTCATTTATAACATTCTTAGCAATGAAATAAAATAAAAACTGATTTTAAAGTTTTGATTCGGTCACGTACTCTTAAAGGAAATGGACAGGATCCATGACACATTGCAGACAAAGTTTATACAAACTTTGTGGTTTTCAAATCATATGTGTATTAGAATTGTTACTTGTTTTAATAATCCACTCAGTTTTGTTATCGAATTTCAATGTTATTGGCATGCTCAATGTTTTTAAACATTGATAATTACAGTTGGAAACATTCTAAAACTGATAACTATAATATTAAGTGAATTATTAAGAGTTAAATAATTAATTACACAAAAAATCATTGTTATACAAATTAGATTAAAAGTAATAAATTTTACAAGTGAATATTTGCAGACTTGATATGTTTATTTACATGTTGACAAAACGTATATAAAATACTTATGAAAAGGGTATTGACTAAATATTTTATAGCATGAATCGTGATTAAATGCCATGCAATACTTTTGATTACATAATATAAGAATGTAGAATAATAAGGAAAATTTAATGTAAAATATTACTTTCACAGTACTATTTTTTCTTTAACTTCTACTGAAATTGATTCCTTTTTTTTTTTTTTTTTTTTTTTGAAGTTACCAACATCTGCGTTATTTCTCATTTGAAACAGAAGAAAACTCATCTTTTGTAAATTATAATCACATATGGAGTTATTATGTTAATGACTGTGGGGCCACAAAATTCCAAGTGCTTTTCTTACATTTTTCAGTACGAGTTAGAGAGTTATTGAAAATATTTCACTAAAATGTTACGAATAAATATCTGCCCATTCCCCACCCCCATCCCCGTCTATGGGAGAAGGAACTTGATAAATGATAAATTATTGTAATATACATATTTTAAACTTAATTTAAGGTCCAATACCTATTTATTGCACCAATTCGGCATTTCTTCACACCCCCCCCCTTTGTCAAGGTTGAATGAAACCTTCTAAAAGCCCTTAGGCATTGCAAATCAGGGGGGGGGGGAGCTTTTGCCTTCCAAACTTTCAAAGCCAAATATTTTTAATCGATTTTAGTTTAATCTTACTATAAGCAAATGTTGACGAACTAAAACCTTAAAACTCTTAAATGCTGATTACATTCTAAAAAGTTGCTTTCAGTATATGACTTATTAAAAAAATAATCAACTTTCATTTTAAGCAAAATAGTGAGAAAAAAAATTTCAAAACTTTTCTAGATCAAATAATAACTAATATAAGGATTGGATATTTTTTTTTTGGGGGGGGGGATTATAAAGCACCAATTTTTTTTTAGAAATGTAAAATGATGTGATATAAAACTTGATATTGATAATTAATTAGGAATTTCACTAGAATAATATTCTAAAATTAATTTAAATAATTCTTGATTTTAATTTGAATATGTTTGACTTTATAGCTTTTATAATTTACTGAGAAAAAAAACCCTACAAAATTTAATAACTTTCAAAATACCGCCCTTGTCCTAATTCTCTCCGGCTTCACAATTTTTCTAAGCGAAGTTGGCAATTGTTTACTTTGCCTATTTAATAAAACGGCCTTGGTTTTTTGTGCAGTTAACAATTTGAAAAATACTCGTTAAAATTGCATAGAATATCTTAAAGAATGTTTATACAGAGTTTACTATATATATATATATATATATTATTTATGATAGGATTTTTAAATATATGTGTATTTATTTGCTTAGAAGTTCTATAACTAATTTTTTTAACTTAAGAGTCACAAATTTACCATTGATATAATTAACTACTTTTTACTGTAAAAGAGTATATTTATTTTGATATTGTATTTTATATTAATTTTATGAATTAAAAACGCCTCTGAAATATTATTCTGGGGAAGAAAAAGGTTTCATATATACGATGTAAAATTTATGTTCGAAGCAAAAATTCATATTTAAATTATATATATATATTTTTTAATTGTAGTTTCAAAATAAGAAAGAAAATTTTAATTTTAAAGGTTTATTAATTTAATGTACTTAATTAAAACAAAATATTTTTTGCTTCAAATCTTATTTTCTTTAAACTCATAATTTTAAAATTATTGATAAATACCTTTTTATCTTTATTCGATATAAAACAAATGCTTACGGAAATTTTTGCAAATATTAATTTCTTACCGTATCTTTTTCCTCTTTCAGCCAATGGAGGGCGCCACCGCACACTGATAAATGGAAGCATGATTTTGATGGACGTCCATTCGGATGACGGCGGCAAATATGAATGCAGCGCTTCCAACGGAATTGGCGAAAATATCAAAAAAACAGTCACGGTAATTGTTCACGGTAAATATTTTGTTCAGCAGTACAAAACAGCTGTCTTTCGGAGACAGTATCGTATTTGCAGAACCTTCTATTAACATGATGAAATAAATATATTTAAAGTTTACAATGTGGCAGCACGCTCGCTTACATTATAATAAATGATTCAATTAAATTTTGAACTATGATAGATATACTCATAATCGAATTACATTTACTTGAAATTCTATAAATGTAGTCATCGATGAATTTAGTTAATATCTATATTTTTTCTGTTAGTGTTGTCTATCTTTTGTTGATATTAGTTTTCTATGGAAATAAGAAAACTGAAAATATTCTTCGAGTACTGAAGAAAATTCCAATGAAAAAAATATGGAATATTTTAACGATTATATAACTAACATAACATAGCAATTAACATAAATAATTATAAAAATTGAATAATGAAACAAATTAATAATCAAATAAGTTTTCCATAATTTTATCCTTAACATTTATTTTAGAATTATTAATTTTAAAAATTCTTCATAAAAATGAATTAATTAATTTTGTTATTAGCCATTATTAGGTTTCGATGAGCATGTTATTGTAGAAATATGTTTTTTAAAAAATATTTCATAATGTCTCTCATAATGAATCCTAATGACATAAATAACCTCGTTATATTTTATTTTTGTTTTGTTCTGTATGTTCTGCATACAGATACCGCGAGGCGAAATATAACATATCCTTTTAAAGTAGGAATTTTGAAGACTAAATAGGAAAACACTTATCTCGTTTTCATGTCATTGGGGGAAAAAAGACCAACTAACTGTTAAGATTAACTGTTCTTCTTATATTAACAATTATATATGCAGCGATACAATATTATTCTTTAACTGTTATTCCTACTTTAACAGCCGCACATGCAGTGATACAGTATTATTAAGGGATGTTAAATGATTTATAGTGTGATTAGGGTTTCTAGAAATGATGCATACGAAGGTATTCTAACGACTTAATGGAACAGCAGTTATATCAACTCGTTCGTTGAGAAGAAAAGTCTGCTGGTATACTATTTGCAGATTTTGAAAGAAAGAAAGAAGTTAAACAAATACTTTTTTGCCAAGAAAAAAGGCCTTGTTAAGAAATTAATTTATTACACTTGAAAGTTCGGAAGTGATTTCTATTTGTTTCACCTTAAAATATATCTTTTGAATACTTCAGAGAATTTTATGCGTTTCGTGAATTTCTTATTACATATTAATTATATCGTTTTAAGAAGTGAGTTGGTATAAATTTTAGAAATTGATAATTGCATTATTTTATGCTAAGCGCTCTTTTCTTTTTGCTAACGCATGCTCTTTCCAACAGTTCCTCCACAGTTCCACGAGGCCTATCACCTTCAGAAAGCCAGAAGTGGACACTCGGCCGTTCTGCGATGTGACATTACTGGAGACTCGCCCATCAAAGTGAAATGGACCAAAGAGTACATGGATAATACTGATAGTAGGTAGGAGTTATCATTTTGCTTTTAGACAACTCGAAGCCTACCGTGGCAAGGGTTTTATTTTATCTTTTAAAAAAAGTCTTAAGATCTTTCAATGAAAATTATTAATTAAATACAGGTTAAGAATGAATGTCCCAATTTCATAGGTGCACTACGCAAATAAATTTTTTTCTCTAAAAATGTGCATACATGCAGAGGTAATATAAGAAAGTTTTGAATATATTCCTCACAATGTGCTCTATTTGTTATCAGGCATACATCTAATTCCTGAAATCTAATCTGAAATCTAATTCCTGCCTAACTTTGAAGTTTTGAAGGACGGCATGCAGATTTTTCTTTAAAAATGCAGCCTGTCTCTTCAAATTTTGCGTAACAATGACGGACTGCCTTATAATCCGGCCCTGTCTGTCCATATTTTGTTCAGAACGGTCGCTGAACAGTGATAATAGATTTGATAACATGAAACTGAAGCACACAAAACACATTTTGAAGTTGCGTCGCCATTTTGCGAAGGCGTTGTTTTCCTACCCGGTTTATTTGCGCAGAAATGCTGATGACGATTTCGACTTCCAGTGCCATCTTTTGGCGACTTTTCAAAACTTGCTTATATTACTTCTGCATATATGTACGTTTTTAATAAATACATTTATTACAATTTACAGAATACACCTATGAAATCGGGGCATTTATTTTTACTTGCTCTGGATAAAGTTGTGATATTCATGCGAGGCAACACTCATGAAATTTTAGACGAAACTTTGATGCAAAATGGGAATGTTCCGTTTAAAAAAAATATCTTCAACTTGTTCCATTTACTACATTTTTTTCTATTTGAAAGGGATTTAGCCGACTCCCTTTTCTGATTGAAATATTTTTTACACGACTCTAAATAAAGTCATCTTAATGAGTGTATTAATGTGTTTTAGTTAATAGTTAATGGAAATATAAATTTGTTACAGTGACTCCATAGATTTTAATAAAATATATTAATTAAAATGCCTTTCTTGGGTTTTTTTATTGCTGATATTGAGGGGCAAGCTGAAAAACGTTAGTTAAATAAAAGTTTCATGACTCTCTTTGTAGACGGAAAACATAATTCAAAAAATTAAAACATGTAGCACAAAATAACATGCTTGCGTTTTTGGACTAAAAAAAAGTATCAATTGGAAAGTGAATAATTTATTTTTCATAGATGCGTAGCAATTAGTTTTCATGTATTATAAAGATGTGAGACATTTATGCATGCAGGGCACGAAATATGTGCAAATGGAATGGCTACGAAATGAATGGAATATAAATTGAAATATTGATGTGATTGATGTCTACACGATCACTATCTTTAAAATATATATATATATATTTGTGTGTGTGTGAGAACATTTGATAAATTCTATAATTATGTCCTATGGGGGGAACCTCGAATATGGGGATGAGACGTTTTTGGTTTCTATAATATTCAGGGTTCTTATAACCTTGAAGGGTATACAAAAAGAGAGGGTTGGGTTACCTTCCATCGACGACGGCACGTCCTTCCTACTGGAGAGATCATATCTTAGCCGATGATGACCCATTGTACTCAGCCAGTTCCCGCATATGTTTTTATGGATTTCTAATCATTCAATTTTTCCAAATGCCTTAGAACGGGAGGGAGTAGCCACTTTAGTTAACATCTTTAGTAAATATCTTGATTCAGTATGCCGATTCTCGATTCATCTAGGATGTGGTAGTTTCTCCCACACATTCAAGGAGGAGGCATACTTTCTTCAAGAATAATTTGAGCATGCAGATAGTGATGGCCATTCATTAATTTACTACACACTCACATGTTATTGTCATGGTGACCCAGTCATTCCGGACTGACCATCATGACCAGGGGTTTACTTTTTAGGTTACTTAGCATATATTGCAGGGCGGACCATAGCGGTCATGATGGTTCGGATTAAATCTCAGTGTTATTTTAGAAATTTCTTAATGCTTATCTAAATTCGTATTTGCTTTCTAGGTACAAAATTCAAGAGACTCCTCTCCCAAACGGTCTTCTCTCGGAACTCTATATTTCACGAGTGATGAGCAAGGACGCCGGCATCTATATCTGCTCTGCCACCAACAGCTACGGAAAACAAGATAAAACCATCAAATTACTCGTTTTAGGTAAGAACTTATTCAGAAAATGGCTATACGGTTAAAGTTGTCCTCTATAATCCTCAACTTCCATCCTTCGAAATTACCTTCATGTTATATATTAAACCTTGAAAGATTCTTTTGTTGCAACCTTGCAAAACTTCCATAAGAAACACTCAACATGTTTCTTTGAAAAAATCGGTAAAAATGATAACATCACAATGAAAGAAATTGAAGATTACGACCTTTCACTTCCAAAAAATTTTAAGCAACCTTGTCATCTCCATAGCTTTACCACCAATTTGACTCTAGACTGAATTTGCCAAAATTAATTCATGTAATTTATTCTTCTTTTCTTCTCTTCATTTTTCGATATTTATTAGTAGTTTTTTATCTAATAAGTTAATTTCCATTTATCATCTACAACCAATTACAAAGTAATTTCATTGCCATACCATTATTCTATTCATTTGTTATACCCAGAGGTTAAGAACTTTTAAGTTCAAACACTCCATGACTCTTCCCTCATATCGGTGAACAAATAAATGTAGAAATCTAAAGCATTGTGGCAGAAAGTAAACTGCCGTTTGATTTAATATGACTTCAACGGATAATTATTTAAAGCATTAAAATTCAGTTAGGTTTCGCATTATATTGTTACGAATCTGTGAGGTGGCTTCCCAGCATAGTCGGTTCCATAGGAGGTCCCAGAGCTTGGCGAATTGGCGACTTTGGCGCCAAAATTGATTATACCCGAAACATGGAGAATTTTCCCGATCCGTCCAGTAGGAACGAAGATACGTCTCGAACGTTCCTGATTGGTTGAGAGGCTTCTAGCCCCGCCTCCTGAGACCTATAAAAGGAAGCACCCGCAGCTGCCGGGGAGTGGTGAATCGAGTGTGAATTGAGTCGTAGTCGGAAGCGACAGTGAAGAACTCGTCTTCCAGGGCCTAGTGGAGCACCATATAACTCCCACTATCCAAACGAACCCCCGTAAATTTCATAACAATATTTCTTTAATGGTGCTGAAGATTCTGATGGAAGTGATACTAATAGATGATAATAGTTTAAGAACGGATTTCAAATGGAATTTAGGGGGAAAAAATTAAATATATCAATAAATTTTAATGAAAATAATGTTATAAAAAAGAGCGAAATTATTGTATAGTCATTATTTTATATTTAGTTATATATGCATTACAGTATCCTATACTATTGTATTTTATTATTCTATTCATACTATATTAATTATTGTCCTTATTCTATACAAAGTGTCTAGTATATTCATGCCTTAGTAATTAATTTCGAATCGATAACGATATAAAAATTAGAATAGTTGTTATCTAATCTGACATTTTTTCTGTAATATTCAATTAAAAATTTCTGAAAGCTCTTTATTTATCATTTTCAGAACCTCCTGCCTCTCCATCGAACATTCTCATAAAACAAATAGAAAGAACAGAAGCCACAGTTGAATGGACCACCCCTTATGCAGGAAACAGTCCCATTACTCGCTACATCGTTCAATACTGGAGAGACACAGGTAAAAAAATAACAACATGGTAATAATCCGATTATTCTGATAAACTTTTGTGTATATTTGTTTAAACACAAGTCTATGTTGGAATTTTTTTTTTAATTATCTATCATCTCTCTGATAACTACGAGTTCAATATTATATTTGCCGGCGTCCTGGCATAGGGTAGAGCGTCTTCCCCGTGATCTGGGTGTTCTGGGTTCGAGTCCCGGTTTGGGCATGGTTGTTCTATTTGTGAGATGTGTAAATTTGCCCACCTGTAAAAAGGGATTGTGCAAGCCAATGAGTGATGCGTGAATAGCAAAGTCGTACTCTTGGCCCTCGTTGGCGTTACTATAAAAATAAGAGACGCTCCCCCACCGGCTTAAAATCGCTGTCTTCGCAACAGCGGACTTGACAATGGCAAGTGCCATAAGAAACAACAACAATATTATATTTGATTATTAATCTACTTTCTGGACGATAAATCCTCGATAAAGAAAGTTGATTTTTAGCATCTAATTACATTTAAACGAAACCATGACAGTTAAATTGTTTTTTTTAATGTTGAGTAAATTTTCTTCCTAAATATTCATCCAATGATAAATACTCATCCAATTTATCCCAAATGCGACCAGATTCACGGTTGTTTAGATAAAATAACAGATCCGTTGGATTGATCTGTTAATCTCCTTAGATTTTATGACCTAAAAACATAATTTTGAAATCCTTCTCTCTACATTAATTGAAATTCTTCTATATTTGTTGTTGTTTCTTATGGCACTTGCCATGGACAAGCCCGCTGTTACGGAGACAGCGATCTTAAGCCGGCGGGGAAACGTCGCTTGTTTTTATAGTAGCGCCATCTAGGGCCAAGAGAACGACTTAGCTACACATATTGTCAGAACCCTTTCTATATTTAAAATAATACTCATTAGAAGTCTAAATTTTTTTAACTTGCTTATTTGACATAGCATTGGCTCTTATGTTTCCAGTATGAAACGCTGATTTTCTTATAAGTTGTGTCTAAAAAATGCGAATGAAGATTTAAAAGATAAATTTGCTAATATATTTTGGTGTATTTAGATCCAATTACTAGAACAGGTAATGGAATTTATTTTTTTTACGCTTAGTCTCAGAACTGACATAGATAAACGGACGCATTTATGCAAATGTTATGCGCTTAAAGTTGAGAATTAAAAACTACGCCGGCGTCCTGGCATAGGGGTAGTGCGTCTTCTCCGTGATCTGGGCGTCCTGGGTTCGAGTCCCGGTTTGGGCATGGTTGTTCTTTCGTTGTTATATCTCTGAGATGTGTAAATGTGCTCTTCTGTAAAAAGGGGTCGTGCAAGCGAATGAGTAATGCGTGAGTTGCTAAGTCGTACTCTTGGTCCTAGTTGGCGCTACTAAAAAAAAAAAAAAAATCGCTGTCTTAGTAACAGTGGGCTTGTACATGGCAACAACATTAAAAATAACTTCGACTTCCAAAAAAGTTGGAAATTTTTTTTTTCGAACTCCTGTTTTTTTCTTTGTTTCTTAAGGTATGCAATTATTTATTTTTATTCATTTACCTGAGCATGTTTAAATTTATTGCCCATTATCAATATTTTTCGTTAAGAGATATTGTTTCATGAATCATTGTAAAAATGTTCTCCAAAGTATCTAATTATTCAGTTTAGGTAAAATTTCTCTATTTCAAAAATACGCTAAAAAAATGTTAAGCTTCAAATACTTGAACAAGAGCTTGGAAGATTTTATATTTAGAAGATAATTTAACTTTGTTTTTGTAAATTTTGTAAATAATTACAAAAATCGATATTAATAGTAAACTAAAGGAGTATTAAAAAGAATCTATATGTAGGCGAAATTCAGGGAAGTGTCTGAAAATAGGTATCTGAATTCTAAAAAAAAATATTATTAATTACTTGTTACTTCCATGTTTATTATTACTTATCTAATAGTTATTTATACTCTTAAAATATGAAATGTCTTTTCTGTAACCTTCAGAGTCGCTGACATACATCTTATATGAATTTGGAGTTGATAACGACGGCCAACATTACTTTTTCATTAACTAGGAGCCTTGTCTTGGGAAGAAAAGTTTTTACCTTAAAGGAATATAAAATATTTATAAACTCTAAATATTTTATAATCCTATATATATTTATTTATAAAATATTATCAATTAGCTTTAGCTTAGACATTGTTTAAGCGCCAGGCTTCCATCGTTCACACTGACACCATATAAAATGAATGTGAACAATTTTTAAAAAACCTACAAATAAAAAGCACATCATTCCATAACAGAAAAAAGAACTCACTTGACTCTCTGGGCCTTTAAAGTAACATTAATCACCTTTAATACTGTAAAAAAGGAATAAAATTGTATAAAAAGTAACAAAAATAATTTATTCAAACAAATTAACAAAGCAAATAAAAAACAACTCGCAAGTGAAGCTTTAAATCCAATATATAGCATTTTGATTGTAAACACAAATAGTTTTGTTACTTTCAGATAGTGGGTTCATAAAAACATTTCACCAGCAAAAACTGCATTGTTAAAGAATCTACGAAAGAGTAATAAAAATTATTTTTTTGAAAAAATTACATTTTAGGCATACAAGATTTGGTTTATTTTACCATATTCGTTTTGGAGATAAATAAAGAATAAATAAATCGAGTATACAATTAATGTTTAACATGGTAACAAATCTTAAACATTACATTTACAAAAGAACATAAAAGAAAATGCTATTTAAATCAGAAAAATCACAAATGAAACAATCGAACGAATTAACCAATAGCACCATAATTTCCAAAGTAAAAATCACTTCATCTGGTTTAATAATAATTCATCCCAATATCAAAAGAATACTGAAAAAAAAATTCCAAAATTATGGAAGTTTCATAATGAATTAATAGAAATCTGGCTAGCGTGCATCAGCTATCGTTCAGATATAATAAATTCTTCATTTTTTTTTTTGTTGTTGTTGTTGTTATTTCCCAGATAGGTCCTCAATTTTTTTCAGTTCTATTGGTCGAAAAATGACTTCATATGCGAATGCTTTCAATGTCTCTTATTTTGATAGGTTCAACTCCTAAATTAGAAGAGGAAACTGTCGAGAGCAAAAAGAATTCTCACCTCCTTACAAGCCTCAGGCCGGGAACATCATACGTTGTTAGAGTTATCGCTGACAATGAGTTCGGATCCAGCACTCCCTCTGTACCTGTTAGATTCACCACAGCAGAGGACAGTGAGTTCATATTTTTACGATTTAGATTCAATTGATTGACAAAAAGTTTTGAAATACTTTTGAGTATATCAAAATACGCTGCTAAATTTCCAAAAACCAGAGATTGATGCAATTTCATTATTAGCAGCCAATCTCATTTTATTCATTTTAAGATGTAAATTTTCATAAAATATAAGAGAAAATTCAAATGACCCATTGTTCGAAAAAATAATGAATATATATATATATATATATATATATATATATATATATATATATATATAAGTAGTTTTATGCAAAACGAATTGAAATTGTTTCGGCTTTTCATTGTAAACTGCATGTGCCTTTTTCAAAAGTAAATCCTAATTCCTCGAAATAATAGTTACTGCACTTATAAAAGCGATATGAAGTGCTATATAAATAAGTTTTGCTTGTTTGAAATACGATAAAAAATCAGAAATACAATAAAAATATATTTTTATGATTTTCTCAGACACAGACTGCTCGGAATAATTTTACCGGAATTAATTAGCAGTACTTTCATTTCCTTTACTCCACAGAATTACGATTTTTAAAAACATTTATTTAGATTGAAAATTTAACTGCCAGAAAATCTAACGAATTTGTTGAAATATGTTTTATTATGTGAGATGTATTAAGATGTATGTATTATCATAATTTTATACTGAAAAATATGTACAAGTTTTTAAATTAAAAAATTTATTTAAGTTCAGTTACATTCAACTTGAAAATTATTCAAAATCCTTACAACGTTAATCAAATGAAAAATTTAATGAAATTTGACTGCAAAATTTTAATGAAAAAAAGACTTGCATGAATTAATTTTTAAATCCATTAATTGCTATATGAACTTTGAAATTTAAAATTAATGATTCACACAAATTATGTTTAAAAATTTTTACTTTTTTTAAAAATGTAAACAATCAAATTGATAACAAAAAGTACTGACTGAGATCCTTTACATCCAAATTCACAGATTGTTTGAAATTATTACTAGACTGAAAAACTTTAATGATCTTATTATTGTCGATATTTAGAATACAGAGGAGTTAGAAACTCCGTAAAACCGTAGAAAAAGAAGACAATTCAATTTTTCAGACTGAAAGAAAATGAAAATAATTTTCAGAATCACTGGCATAATTTAGCTTAATCTCTTTATCTAAGCATTTACTTAATCTCTTAATTAAATAATGATCTTCTTCGGCAAATTTAGTGTTAATCCAATCCCTATAATAATATAAAGGACTTTCGAGATATTGTAACATTCTCAAGTGATTTTTGTTTTTAAAATTATTTCATAAAATTGTATTAAATTAATGCATGTAATTTCCTATTTAAATATTGGAAATTCACTAATTCAATGCACATCATGCTTCATTGTAAGTGAAAAGATTAAGCTTAGATCCTTCAACAGAGTGTTAACCACCATTTTTTTTATTTCTGCTTATTTATAAAAAAAATCTTACCATTTTACAGAAACCAAAATATTTAAATTTTAATGGAAGGATTTAGTAGTAAAATATAATAATAACGGGATATCGTACCACCAAAGTATTCTTGAGAAAAATAAAATGAGTTGTGGAACTGCATACATGATTTTATCTTTTCTTTCATAATATTCTAAAAAAAAAAATCTTTCTCAAGTTAGAGAAGCTGTCAAAAGCAGTTAATAAATAAATGTTGTGGAAGACAAAAGTGGCATGAATCATTTTCTTAAAATTATATGTAAAGAGAAATATTTCGTAGTTTCTTCCAAGCAGGCGTATAATTATAATACTTTTTTGGCAAATATTTGTTATCACGCCACTGCTTCGTAGAAAGAACATTAACCTGGACTGGGAGTGACTAGATTTATGAATTAATCACATTCTTTTGGAAAACAGTATTTCACCGTAGAAAGAGGAAATTATTTCAGCGAGATCATTATGAATGAAAATTTTTATTTTGAAGTTCAATGTTAGAGGTGAATACACGAATAGATATAACTCAACTAATTTTATAATTTTTTAACTTTCTTTAAAAGTTTGTAATAACTGGTGGACTTGAAAACTTATAGACAAAATTATGAATTGTTTATAAAATAGATGGTCTTTTACCAAAGATCTATAATACATCTTTGGTGAACCTTAATTCGTATATTTTATATATATTCGTAAAAATACGTAAAAGGTTACGTATCAAGGATTCGAAAAACTATGTATATTTTTTACACATCCTTACAAAATTGAAACCATTTTAATTTACAAGAAAATTTTATAGAAATATTGTAAATACGAGTTGCATTATGTATGAGATCATGCATGAAATTTGTGAACATCATCACTGAATTTGTGTTTCCCACATATAGCTCCCTCTGGCTATCCCACGGATCTCATAGTCTATCCCAGTGGGCCGAATGAGCTGATCGTTCGTTGGAAGGTAAAAAAGAGCTATTATACCGATTTGGATAGTTAAATCATTGAGAAATATTTCTATAAATAACCTTTTAAAAAATTGTGTGTGTGTATATATATAAATATATATATATATTAAGCATGCCTTTAAGATTCACTTTTTTACGTCTTCGCATTGATTGATTTAATATATATGTATTTTAAATTAAATATAATTTGAAAAACAAAATATTTTTTGATTCATACATTTTATTAGAAATATTTTTTCTTTCACTTATCTACAATTAAAATTTATTTAATTAATCTGTATTACAATGAAAATGATCAGCTTCTGTATGCATATTTTTTGTTATTAGATTTATAATTTTAAGAGAACAACTCTAAAGCTGCTGAAATATATCTTTCTGTATATATTTAGGATAATCTTGAAATTCTATATAAAAAAATCACTATTTTATATTTTTATAAATATATAAATTGTTGAGAAAATAAAATCTGGTAATAATTTATGCTACACACTTTTTTGATTGCAATTAGTAGTTCCCATGTATTTGAAGAAACAGAGAGACATTATAATTTGTTACAGAAATGCGTATGTTCCGCTATGGTTTGTGGTGATGTTTAAGAAGATTAATATGCTTGAAGCGCATTCAATCCTGAACGCGCTGTGTGCCATTGGGTAATAACTGATATTCAGCACCAGATATTTGGATGTGTACATGAACAAATCAAAAATACGTCAACAGTGCGATTCATATCTAAATTAAGGCTATATTTGTTGTTTTCATTGATGATAATGATCGTCCTCATTCGGCGACCTATTACATATTTTGACTGGAACATACTCCCTCATACCCCCCAACCTAGATTTCGCTTCTTTCGAATCTCATCGCATTTTGCAGTATAAGGCTTTTCTTTCTGGAAAAATAGTAGTAGAAATGACATGTTATGAAACAAGCCATGAACACAAAGAGATAGACTCGATCTTCGAAATGGAGATAAACGTATGGTTCCTTATTATAAAATGTGTTTAAAACGAATTGCAGTTATTTTTATATGTAGTCCAAAGAATGTGAATCATATAATAATAATAATAAATTATTCTGCTATATTCCATTATGTGCTATTTTAATTGACATACGGAATTTATTTTCTGAATGCTATAAATAGAATAGAGTAAACCAGCTTTATCAGAATTCTCTGATAGCATAATCATTTTTGGAAGATTCCTGAATACTTCTACAAATTCGGAGGAATGCCAGACAACAGATATATATATATATATGTGTGTGTGTGTGTGTGTGTGTGTGTGTGTGTGTGTGTGTGTGTGTGTGTAGAAAAATAGACTCGATTCAGCACAACATAACAAAATGTGTCGAATTCAGTGAAATTAGAAAAATCATTATAGATGGCGATGATTTTAACAAAATGTTACAGTGGCCTGGAAATTTTAAAATATTAAAAAAATACGTTAAATATTTCTAAACTTTTACCGACAGTTTGAAGATTTTTTTGAACTTTTTTTGCTTATTGTTCTCTTATGTGAAACCTGGACAGTAAATGAGCATAACAGGCAGTCACAATACGTCCTGTTTATACGGCTTTGGTCTGTGGTAATGGGGTGACTCGTTGTAATTAATAAAATAATCATTTCGTCGTAGAACATTTAATGACTCATTTATTATCTACGATATTTCTAGTTACAAAAATTTAAGTGAGTTTTTAATTATTTAACGATTTATTTAAATCATTAATTTTTAATTGTTTTTAAATCATTAATTTTTTAATTGTTGAATCTTTCAGGCTCCTGCTCCGGATCAGCGCAATGGAGCCATTCAAGGCTACGAACTAGGTTACCGGGAATATGATTCCATGGAGTCTTATTCCATGGTCCCTTACACGTACCGTGAGGCTCCTCTGGGACCTAGCATTTCTCAAGAATACGTCCTGGACAGACTGAAAGACAACACGGAGTATGAGATCGTGGTGAGGGCTTACAATAGAGCAGGGAAAGGACCTACCTCTGTGCCTGTCATAGGAAAAACAAGAGAAATTGGTATTTTTGAATACGTTTCTCTTGTGAAATTATTAAATATTCTTACAAAATATAACGTACAGAAAATATATTACAAGTTAGTTTAATTTAATTCAGATATATTAACGTCCCATTTTAACGGAGAACGTTTTGTCCTCAAGGCTAGATTTAACGTCCACCTGGTGGATCGTTTTCCAGTCTTGACTTGATAACTTCCTGTTAGTAACCGAAGCTTTATATCCATACCAATGCGCTTTCATCAGAAGAAAACACTTTTAAACAATATATACAAGTTGACATAGTCAAAAAAAAAATTCTGCTGGTGGGGAGTTTTAAGTCAGATTTTCGTATCAATTTATCACTTATTCTTTCATTATTTTTAATCTTTTTTTTTTGTTTCTATCAAAGTAAAAAAACTTACAGTCAAATTAAGTAAAAATTTAAATTAAATTAAAATTTTCATATCTCATACAAATAATACAATTTAAGCATTTTTCGTATTTTTAAAAGTGTAGATGACCCTGGGAAGTCATTTTTTAACTGAGACGGATTCATGAAATTTTTAAATCTGGGAGATTTGATAAATCAAACTTTTACTCTTGCATTTTACTATTATTCTTTAATATTCAGTAATATTAAAGGAAAATAAATAATAGAAAATTATATAAACTTTTCGGAACTAAAAAAAAAGAGACAAACTTATATTTACTTTGATGGCTTAGGAACTTTGGAAGCTCCCGATTTATGGGTCGAATCCACCACTGCGACATCTATCTCTCTTCGATGGTCTGGGAACAACGATTTTAAAAGTGGAACATTACGTGAGTATCTTTTTAAATTACTAAGAAAGTTGGCTTTAAAACGTTTTAGAAAATCATTTTCAACGAAAAAAATTCAGCTATTTACATAAATCATAGCTTAGGTTTCAAATTTTGTTACGTAATTGATATTCATAATTTCAAACAAATTTGCAGTTGTAAAGATTTTTCCGACAGAAATGAAACACACCATATTGAATGTCTTCAAATCTAAATGTGTTTGTTGAAAGAGAGTTCATGAATGTGTGTGTGTGTGTGTGTGTGTGTGTGTGTGTGTGTGTGTGTATGTGTGTGTGTGTGTGTGTGTGTGTGTGTGTGTGTGTGTGTGTGTGTGTGTGTGTGTGTGTGTGTGTGTGTGTGTGTGTGTGTGTGTGTGTGTGTGTAAAACTTCGATTGAAGAAGCAGTAGTTGAGTTCTTTAATGCTTTTTATTCTTTATAATTCCATAGAAATAGTCCAATTTTTGCTTTTGTCCTTGCCTTGGCAAAAGCATTGAGTAGGTAAGCAGAAAGGACGAAAAAGTGAGTGTGAGAAAAAGATTTCAATCGTGTATATTTTTAGAAGAAATTTAAAAATTTCAGGTTTTTATGGGAAAGTTAAAAGTCTGGGCAATGCCGAAGTTAAAGTTATAATAAAGACCGAGTTCAGACGATTAGGAAATAATTTTAAGGACATAACTGATTTGAAATTATCACGCATATCTATAATTTTATACTTTGTATTTTAAAAAAAATTAAAGAACCGATTTTAATTAATATCCTTCATATTTAAAAAAAATAAAGACCCAATTTTAATTAATATCCTTTATATTTAAAAAATTAGAGGTCCAATTTTAATTAATTTTAGATCATTTAAATATTTAATTACTTCCTTTTGAATTGACATCTAGTCCATTTCAGTTTTCTTAAATTAGGAAATTATAGAAGAAACACAACTGTTAGAAATTACCCACATTTATAATATTTTTTTTAAATTTTAATGTGTTTTTAAAACATTCAGTAAACTCAAGTACTAAATAATTTGCATAATAATCTTTCTTAGTAATTAAATTCTATGGATCTTAAAATTTAATAAAACCTTTTTTCATGTAAACTTTCTGAAATTTCTACCTAATTATAAAAATTTTTAAAAAGTCTAATTTAAGATAACTATCTGTGTACATTATTCAACAGAAATATACTTTATAATCATTTTCATAACAAATCGTGTTAGTGATGCTGATGAATCAATTAGACATAAAAATATAATTGTTAATATTGAAAAGATAGTTTCAATTTTAGAGCGGGGCATGGTTTTAAGCAAATATATATCGCATATATATCGAAATCTTTGGCAATTACACGACAAATAATTACTTATGTTATCTATTATTTGATCATACATTGTTTGAAGCTGTGTTGTAATATATCTAGCATTTTTTTGCTTCTGCAAGTTGCGTAACTGATTCTAACTAATTGAACTTTTAATATTTGAGCATAAAATTATAACACGGAATTTTTTTTTACCAAGGTATTTCTTTTCGTTATTTTATACATACGCTGCAAAACACATAGCAAAAAATTATTAGTAATTAAATGTCTTCCTGGAGGACGTGACAATTTAATTTACATTTCTGAAAAGTTGATATGAAATGAAAAGCAGTAGAGATCTTTATTGAAAGAAACTTTATCCCTAAATATTTCATTTGTTGAACTGGTAGTTTTCATAAGTTCCCTGCAATAAATGCAAGATAAAAATAATACATATGTAGTTAAACATATTAAATGATGGCTGAAAAGGGATAAATAATGCATCAGTCTAAGCTTTCACAGTATTTTTAAGAATGCATTTAGTAGAAATCCTACAATAAGTACTTTCCCAGAATGTATTCAACTTTATAAATATTGATATATTGTTAATAATTAAGTAGTAAAAATGTAAAACTAATATGGTAAAAATGTACGGCTATTTTTTTGAGCGAAATGCACCCTGTTTTGCTTCTATGACCACGATGAAATACGATGCTCAGAATTATCCATTTGATTATTCCATTCATTTTCACCATTCAGTTTTAGACATCTATAACAAACTTTAGTTTTAAGTTTAGAAATAAGAAAATTCAATACACATGTGTTGCATTTTGATCAGTTGGACAGAGATATATGAAGTACAACATGGGAAAGGAATCAGTTCTATTCTTTATTTGATACTTTTGATACTCGAAATATATTAATTCTAATCACAATAAGCAGCTCTTAACTTGTGTTCAGACATCTAGTTTAATTACAAAATATTAATGATATTAGATTTAAACTTTAATAATCGGTTTTCCTAAAACACCTTGATATGTAAAAATACATTTACATTATTTTCGCTGTGATCTAATATAAGAATAAAAATAATATTTTATAAGAAAATGACATTATTTTATTGTATTGCTTCCGGAAAGATTTTCAGAATTCCTTTATCACCATTTGCAACTCTTTGCCAGAGTTGCTATAGCTACCAAATTCCAACCAGTGTAGTTTTCACTAAGACTAGTTATAAAATAACTTTCTCATTAAAAGATTATAACGCAATGTAGACGGGCGATGGCCAGTTAACGCGGTGAAGTATCACGCGTCTCTTTCGAAAAGTATTCAAAATAACCACAGCTTAATGAGCTGCTACGTGACCGGCATTCTAATGGCTTAACTAAGGCACTGGCAACTCTGATTCATTTTTTATCCCAATCCGTTCATTCACAAAAAGACCAAAGGTTGCTTCCAAAAAGTATGTTCGTGGATGAAAGGGTTCATAGCTTTAATTAGCATATTATTGTTTCTCTTTTTCGGCTGATTATTTTAACAAGAAATATTTTTCATGATCTTTAACCGAATTAATTATATTAAATATAAAAAAATTAACCGAATTATTTATATTAAATATAAAAATTATAGCAATTTGAATTTAAGAATAATAGTTTACTTTATACTTGAAATGTCTGCATTCTATAGAATACTCATACATTTTATAGAATGTCTTGCATTTTCACACAAAGTGTGAAATATGTAAATTACATACTCTTTGTAGGCACTGTGTGTTATATCTAAGCATTCTATAGAATGACAAATACTATTTAGACAAAGTATAAAAAAAGATAGTGATAAGGCTATCATTTAAAAGGCGTTCGCGTCTCTAAAATAAAAACATTATTTTGAAAAAATAATGAAAGTGTTTCATTGGAAAACTTTTATTCAAAATATAAAAAAAGTAATAAAGTTGCACAAAACAAAATTTATACCTCTCTCTATTAGCAAGCGATCCTTGGAGATGAATCATTGGAATGCGGATAATATAAAACTATCAGAAAATCGGATGTGTATTTTTGGCGCCTCTTTTTTTGGACAGATTGAAACCAAAATTTGATCAGAACTGCAACTTTAATCTTAAAAAGAATCACATATCAAATTTCATATATTTAACTCATTACATTTTTTAGTTAGAGCTTATATTCCCGTAAAAGTACAAAATTCGTTCAAAATTTTATAAAAATCTATAAGGTGAATAAAGACCATACATTAAATTTAATCCATCTCTCTCAAAGCATTTTTAAATGTGATTTTATCAAATTCTAAATTTTAGCACAGCTTTCTTGAAAAAACTATCTCAAATTGAGATCTGATGCATAATTTTAGTTTAAATTCGGTCGCAGTGCCTTCTGTAGTTCATGAACTAGAGAATAAGCAATCCGTTGATTTAAAAATATTCTGTAATTGTTTTAAAGCTTCACAATGAGGAAAAAATGGAAATTTCATATTATTTATCAATTGAACCTTTATATTTAAAATTTGAACTGAAAGCGAGTTTCTTTTTTAGACCATGAACAATGAAATAAATTTATTTAACCATCCGCAAGATTTTGCGCAAATCATTTCATTAACTTTTAAAGTAAAAAGATTTTGTATTGTATCACTTTTTAGTCCCCCAAAAAAATCTCGTTTCCCATTTTTTTTAACTTTTGTCATTTAACAAGTATAGTTTGGTTTCATTGATGTTCCTTTAATCTATTTTATACAGAAATTGAAATATATTGCAATTTTACAGCATAAAACTATTTTTTTTAAGTACAATGTATTAAAAAAAAAACATAGTACACTACTTTAATTTATATAACTAATAAGTCGAACGTAGTATAATACCTTAATTTAAAGGTTACTGAATAAAGTACGAATTGATTTAATTAATTTTCATTAACGAATCTACAATTAATGGATTTACAATTTCTTATTTATTCATGAAATACAAAAATACAAGTTTATCTAAACACATATATTCCAGTTCATTAGTCACATCTATTAGTTAGTAACAGTTTATATTTATTGCCCAAAAAGTTGTTATTGGTTTTAACTGTACATTTCCCTTTGTCTATGCAGGCCATACCCTTCATTACAGAGCAGAAGGCAGCAAATGGATGGAGAAGTCCATTCCAAGCACTTACCAGGACGGCTATGTTCTCACCGATTTGGAAGAAAACACTTTGTATTACCTGTACATACAAGCGGTAAGCGGCCTGGAGCAGAGCAAACCATCTGGGACCGTTAGTGGCAAAACATCGGGTAAACAGTTTTTCATCTAGCATATTAAAAAAAGCGTTATCTGTAAATGCGTTCTTTCTGGGCAGATTAGTTTAGACCCAGAAGTTCTTAGAGCGAAGTTATTTGTAGAGCGCATATAATTGAAGTTCTGTGTTGCTCTCATGATTATAGCGATTTGCAATTTTTATAAGCAAACGGCATCGTTTTCTTAATACAATATTAGTTAAACGGGAGAATCCGATGTATCTGATTTCCAAATATAGTATATATACAATTAGGCAGCTGCCTAAGGCTGTAGGAATGAGGTGGGGAGGGGCATAGGCAGATCATTTAAAATTGTTATTGGCCTATTTGCAAAATAAATAAATGCATAAAAGAGTGCCAATTCTATCAAATATAAAATTTGCATTACAATAGTATTAATATTTTAATTATGAAAATCATTATTAATTTGGAATGTTAATTATTCAATTGATGGTTATGTTATATTATTAAATTTATAAATAATTAAATTATTTTTATAAAACTAACATTTGAATCATAAAAATAATCACTAATAAATCAAACTAAAGCATTTGCTTCTTAGACTCATAAAATATAATTTGATATGAAAATTCCTATAATATGTGATTTTTGCTATGATAATACATACTATGAGATGAGTATTATATTGATGATATCACTATAATATTTTTCTGTCTAATTATGATCCAATAAGTAATGTATCCAAAGAAGTAAAGCGTTCTTAATTATTGCAGTATCTCAAGAAATTTGTTTTCTTAATATTTTCAGTTAAAAGTGAGATTCAAAGCAAAGTGGATATGAAATGTCCAAAAATCATGCAGTGATGTTCAAATGTACATTAAGAGAAAAAGACAAAAAAAAAAATCCCCAAAGCACTTTTTTTAAAAAAATTATTGGTGTAGGGCCATCAGAAACCTGGACCTTATTCGCTCGCACTAAGCCGACCTTGCACCAAATTAACACTAATGTGATACATCTTATACAGCCTGGTAATCTAACATAGAACTTCCATTATTGGCACTATGTAATCTCAGAATTTGTCGATGCATCTTTGCATAAATTTTAATATCTTTTTTTACTGAATTAAAATATTTCATTTAAAAGTGAAACGTAAAAATGCACTTCAAGATCTTCAGGTATAAACCTATATATGTAATCGGTGATTAAAAATTCACCTTATTCTTTCAACTGTTTCAAATATAAACAACCAGAAAAATAAACATAGCCTATAAACTATTTCATTTCAGACAACCTGCCAGTCTGCTGCTCCAAATAGATCAAATCGCTTTTATAAACAGTTCATGATGCCGATGTCTTCTAAGCAATGATGACATTTGTTTTTTGCAGACCCGAGCTTCGAACGTTCCTCCATGACTCAAATGCAGGAAGTGTCCCACCAAACAACTCTGGTCATCTCTCTGTCCGTGGTCATCTCGTGCGTCGTGATCGTGTGCGTCATCGCTGGGGCGTGCGTGTATGTTACGCGCGTCACGGCACGGTCAGGATTCAAGAGGGACGGACACGCACTCAGCGGTAACTCAATAACTTTTTGTTTATGAAACGGTTGCAGTTAAATGCCGTAATGAAATATTTATAACGCAATGTTTGGGTTTCTGAAATTTAACCACCAAGTTGTAAAAGCTGGCTTACATTGAAGGGAAATTGGGTCTTACCAAAAACTATGTAAATGAGATAAAAGTTATTATGGAGCATCTCCTTTTTTACCATCTTTAAAAATCATAAAATTAAGTCTTCAAAATTCTTCCGGATATAAAATTATTATAGTAACGATAAACACAATTCTTCAATAATTTCTGCTTTTATCTTTAGTCGTGCATCGACTTTTTCAAATTACTAATTGGCGGAGGTGCAAAAAGTCATTTGGAGAATTAGTTTACGAAATCTAAAACTCTATCTCAATCATCTTAAAACACTTGTATATTCTAAATATTTCAGTTTGCATAAATTTAGAATTAAAGGGATTTTTTTACATCAGAAATCATCCAACTATTTTTAAAGTAATATCTTTGATGCTGTTGATATTTTTTGTACTTTTGAAATAAAAAAGAAGGCTCTTAAAACTTAATTCAAAGAAATTAATAAATATTTTGTACAATTTGACAATATAGTTAATCAATAAATTGAATAAACCATACTTACTTATTTAAATATTCAAATCTTTCTCCGGTATTTTACAATAAATAATCATATTGCAATCATTATTGTTTGTATTATATAGTCTTGTCTCTTAAATTATTATAGGAAACAATAATCTTAATATGAACGTGAATTATATCTCATGGGATAAAGTCAAATGACTCTGTCAATACTGCTTCGTTCAATGGTGGTCGGCTGTACAAAAGAACAAAATGAAATGACTGTAAAATTTTATTTTTTAAAAATGGATTAATATACTGTTTGATTTTAATCTTAATGTTTTGCTCTTATTTCTAATCTATTAAATCTTGATATCTTCCCATAATTTTCTTATGATTAAACTGTACATTAAGAAATTGATTAATCAAAAATTTTGATGAAAATAAATTAATATTGATATTATTAAAATTTTCCTCTGTAATCATTTTATAGCAATACAAAATTTTAAAAAAAAGTGTCGCTATTTTATGATCAATTTCTGGTTTATACTTCTAAGAAATCATTTCAGAAAACTATTTTCTATTATTCTTGATTCATTTATTTTAATCATTCGATTGCAGAGTTCGGGGAGCAGCATGCATCTTCTCGCAGCACCCCTCTGTCTCGTCACACGTCCAATTTCCGTTACGTGGACCCGAACTCCCGACCCCTGCTATGGTGTTCAACCCCTGCCCCACCCAATGATTATCCGTCCCCTTATGCCACTTTACCACTTCGGCCCACCCCCATTTCGAAAAGGTGGCAAAGTGAAGACGGCATGTCTCCAGCAATTTCGGAGCGAAGCGAATCTCTCATAAACCAGGTGAGTTAATTAAATAGGACAGATATTTAAACGAAATTAGATGGTTAGTTTAGACAGAACTTAATGTTAAGAATGCAAATGACATGAAATATATGCAATTTGGTTTTTTCCAGAGTTCGATTTGTACGATAGTCGCAGGGAGAGGACAGAACTTTAATTATATTTATAAGGGCATTCACGGAATAATGAACTAATACCTGTTACGAGGCACCTACGTACAGACTTGCTTGAAAATATCAATTAATATAGTCAATAAATATGCTTACATGAAAACTCATACATAAATATTGTTTGCCAACAGATTCTAAAACCCTTCGCGCTTTTGCGCATGCGTTAGGATGGGTATAATTCGGCAAAATAGGGGTGGGAGGAAAGAGGAAAGGAAATTTTTACATTTAATAATAAAATAAATTCTGGAAATGGCGCACATCCTTCCACGTGTCACCCCTTAGAGAGATAAAACGGTTGAAAAGTGGTCGTCTCAGAATATTGAAACGAACAGTAAGAATCATACCAGTTGCCCAAAAACTGATTGATGGATTTCGAAAACCAATTTAAAAAGGACAGATTGCTATTGAAAGAAATCGTTTGCAGAATTACGCCTGGGAAAGCAGGAATTTTAACGAATTGCATATTAGTTGGCATTGCCACCGGCAGTGGGAGCTACAGAAAATCAAAAATAAAACAAGGCACGGAAATGCTACAAGAACTGTTGCAAAAAATAAAATAAAATAAATAACGATGTTTTCAGTGTAACCCCAATTTGCAACAACAATGTGGCGCTCTCAGGTAAAAATTTCCAGATCACAAGTACTTCATTTTAATTATGCCTGTTGCAGATCTCCTACAGCGCCATCTTTTAGTGGCAATGTTAACTAAAATTGCAATTGGTGGGATAAAATTCCCAGATTTTCCAAGTGTAAGATCGCAAACGATACGGCATCTATGACATTCTATCTTTTTTTGTTATTATTACTATTGATTTTGAAAACACATCAGTCATTTTTGGGACACCCAATATATCCTGTGTAATCAGCTAATGTAAGCAAAAGAATAGCAATGATACATGTTCTCTATTTCATTTTATCATTAAGCTCCTAGGGAATTTTTAATGCCCAGAGATAGATTGAGCTCACAGCATGGAAGCCTGGAAAGAGGAATTATTCTAGTAAAATTCTAACCTGAATTCAACTTGTAATTAAATTTTAATGACATATAAAACTTTCCAGTGGCTTTGTTCATTTCAATGAAAGTACTAGCCAATGAAATTAGAATATCATTATTCCAAATAATATTCCAGACTTTTCACCTTGTGATTTCGAGCAATTTGTTGAATTGAAGCCCGCGATGAGATGAAGAACGTAATTCTTTGTCATCAGAGAAATTCTTGGACTCTTATTAGAATGATATTACATGTTTGCTAACTCATTGAAATGACTATCCTAAATATTATGGTGAATGTATTTTACATTGTAAAAAACTTAACAGTTCCAAATTTGGTAGTTCGTTATTTATTGAATGATCTTTATTTATAAAGATGATTACATATAGTAATCCCTGTGTCTCGTGATTTATGTGGATACATGATTGCACAGGAATTACTATATGTAAAGTAATATATGAGAGTTGGAAATTAAATGATGAGAACCATATAATTACATCTGTTATAAAGTAGGCACTAGCATGAATCGTTTATTAATTTTGAACGTAGGCATCAGCGTTATGTACAGCTCCTTTCAACAATATTAAATCAGAATATCTGAAGCAGTACCAGTTCTTCTTTATCATATATTCAAATTGAGCGTTCTTTCCTTCAAAGAAACCATGAACAATTTAGTAGTGTTCACTAGAGCTTTAAATTATTGCACCACGATCCAACCATTTGTGATTATGAAAAATAATCTCGAAAGAGGAAAGAATCCATTCGTGCTATTCGATCCTAAAGATTTGCATAGATCTGTCAAACGACAGAATGTTTAATCGAAATCACAAAGCTTCATAGAATAGAACAGTAAAAATATAGAGATTCATAGAATATTCTTTCAGATATTCTATGAATCTCCCTTACTGAAACGGATTGAACACATTGCTGGTGACGAATAAACATCTCTGCCTGCGTTTATATGAGGACACTGTTAAGTTTCCAAACATTATATATAGAATTCCTTTTTATCTTATATTATTTATTATTGTTTCTACTATATACATATACCTATACCGCCATTCGTTTTGTCAACAAGCCATTTTTACAATACTTTTATTAATACTGTACTTGAATATATATTTTTACTGACATCTTAAAAAATGCGTCTGTTTTAAAATCAAATAGTTCGACGTACCATATATATAAATAATATTACGTATGTATGTAAATTTAAAAAAAAATGTTAGTATGTATAAAAAAAAGCTAGAAATTCCTTTCGATGTTTCCATTTTCAATTAATTTCCAAAAAGTTTCGGGTTTCGTTTCTGATTAAGTTTTGTCAAAGGTTTCAAGTTTTGAATTTGTTTGTCGTAGAAATAAAATAATTGTTTTGGAAATTTAAAAGTATGAAATTTCAGATTTAAAAAAATTATGATTTCTGATCGGAAAATGGATTTTTAGTACTGATTGTCACCTTAAATACACCTTTTACATATATTTACATATATTCATACGTATATTCACCTTTTACATTGCACATTTTAAACTTATATTGGGAAGTGATCTAACTTAGAGATTTTTAAAAAAATCGCTTAAATTTTTAGAGTTTCTAAAATTTACTTTCTTATAGTATTAGGAATTATAATTCTCTGTCTTTATTTCGCCTTAAATATAATTATTACGCGTTAATAAATTAGTGGCTCTAAACAATCTTATTTAAAACCATTAATGCTTTGATTTTATATATTTGTAGTATATTCTCTTGTTCCTGTAGAAATTGTTGTTTTTCTTGATGTATTAATAAATTTAATGTTTGATGTATTAAATAGGATGTGACTTTGTGCAAACGAAATCATACAATATAATAATAATACTTCTAAAATAAAAACTTTTATTTATATTTTAGGAGGTATTCTTTATATTCATGTACAATTTTATTTATTGTAGAAGAAAATCAAACAATACTTTTTAAAATGTAAACCTTTATCTATTTTAGAGGGTTGAAGTGTCAGAAGACAAAGTTTCAAACAACAGAGAATGAGCATCTTCACATTGTACCTGAAATCACGAGAAAAAGTTTTTCTTTTGGTCTAGTCGATTGACACTGTTGATTGAATCTAATCCAGACTATCAACTATGAGTTTCACAAGTAATGAATTTTCCTTCGCTCAAACGCATTTGGGAAGCGTTTGATTTTGGATCTCTTCTTATGCCAAAATATGTCTGCATTTTTTAGAAGATTATGAATGAAAAAGATTTGAAAAATTAGTATAATCATTCTGACATTTTTCAGTTTTTGTAACGAAGAAAACTGAAAAGTGTTTCTTAGATTTTTTGAATGAAGGGTTTATAATTATTCTAAAAGTCATTAATTTTTGCTTTTGTGGTAATCAAAAATATAATCAGAATGATTGAAATGCATTTCGCGTTACTCTGATTTTAAGCAGAGTTAAGGAATGATGCATTCAGAAGGATTAATTAAAAATAATTTAATACAATTTATGTATTTAGATATATATTCGAGATTAAAATTCGCATTATATAATTTTAACGAGCCAAATAAAACGAAAAAATAATTCAGCTGAATGATTTAATATACACTGCACTAAATTCTCGTTAAAAGTTGAAATCTAATTATCAAATTTTAAAAATATCTGGATAGAAGGTCTTGTTTAGTCATGAAATATTTTAATTTTTTTCATTTGTATGATTATGTGTACTCCTAAAGCTAAACAAATGCATTTTTTTATTTCCTTAACGGTATTCTAAGCAAGGAAATATTTTAATTAATACATTTGTGAAATACATGTATTTATTGATAGAAAACTTAAAATAAAACTTAACCTTGTTTTGGAGAATGTTACTGAACTCAACGTTTTTTAAATTCATATTCTTGAACATTAATATTAATATTTTAATCATCTTCCTAGAACATTGAATTGATTAAAATTAACTCATCAAATTATTTTAGCGGTAGCTGTTTCTTTTAAAGATTCATC
This sequence comes from Argiope bruennichi, assembly GCF_947563725.1. Classification (NCBI taxonomy): domain Eukaryota; kingdom Metazoa; phylum Arthropoda; class Arachnida; order Araneae; family Araneidae; genus Argiope; species Argiope bruennichi. Next base: position 29,641,900 of record NC_079158.1, on the reverse strand, counting down.
AAATTAATTCCTGTATTCTTGAAAGATTAATGCAGGAATAATGCAAGTTAGCATTAACATTATTCAGAATATAATATTCAGAATTACTTAATGATTATTAATTCAAAGAAAAGGTGATTTATTTGTATTTTAATTTCGTTTTCAATTGAAAGCATTTGAATTATTTTCAAATAATATTTCCTTTACAATTCGAATATCGCATTCTTCTGTTTATTTTATTCTCATTTTTTTTTTATTATCAAAGAAAAGGTGATTTATTTGTATTTTAATTTCGTTTTCAATTGAAAGCATTTGAATTATTTTCAAATAATTATTCCTTTACAATTCGAATATCGAATTCTTCTGTTTATTTTATTCTCATTTTTTTTATTAATCTCCATTTGAAAAGGTTTTGTTTCTTTTCAAAATGCAATTGGATCCATAAATTTCTATTCAGTTAACTATCTTCTATGAGTTCAGATTTTTTCAGTTTAAAGCTTCAAAATTTTATGAAAAATCCCTTTATTGGAAATATTTTTTTAGAAATAGCGTTATTAAACTCGTAAGCATCATTAATTGAACTAATTAATTTCCATTCAGAGTTAAATTATTTTAATTCTGTTATAATTTTTTTAAAAAAAACATTTACTGTTTATTAATATTGTCAGTGTATTTTATTTTGTGTGACATTGAAAAAAAAGATTTATTTAATAATATTAATTTTATATGAAATTACATTTCCTATGCAGAAATCTAAACAAAATAAAAAATAGCAAAACAGTGGCAATGAATTTTGAAAAAATGATTATATTAAAATTCTTATTCATAATATGTTTTTAGAACCTGTGAATTCTGTTTTCATAAACAAAAATGTCATTTATGTTAATCATTTTTATTTCCTGAAGACCTACTAGTCTACTGTATAATTGTTCTGTAGTTCTTTTCTTATTTCTGTATCAATATGTGTAAATTTATGGATGTAAATTATTTTCAAAATATGTGTTTTTTAACAAGTGAAACTTGTTCATATTCCTTTTGATTATGTCAATTTAATTTTCTGGTTTTTCAATGCATTTATGAGTGATATCATACCACGATAAGTATGAATTGAATTATGTATGTTTAAAATAATGCATTTCTCATTTAAAAGTCATTTTCATGTTTTGTATCTGTTTCAAGCATTTTGTAAATAAAACGTTTGCTTTTTTTTTTCTTATATAAATCCTTGTTTCAATTGTCAATGTCAATCAACAGAACAATGTAAAAAAATATTTATTGTCTAGTTCAGATGAAATATTAATAGTAATCGTGAAAACATAATACGAAGCTTCATTAACTAAATTTTTTGTTTTCAATCGAATGTTATATTTAAATTTCAGGTTTATTTTCAGTTTTACTGTAATCAAAGTCGAAAGCGGCTCTTATATGGAGCCAGTAGTAATTTAAATAGCCATATATGGCGAAAATGTCTGAGAATGACAGCGAAAATGTCAACAAATGAGAACACAAGTATTTCAAGGATATGGTCTTCCATCTTAGTAAAATAGTGTGCCAAGTGTGGTCGCTGCATTATTATATATTTACCTTAGAATTTTGATGTTTACTTGTTATAATCCATAGCATTAATATCATCATAAATATTATTGCATTTTATATTAGCTATGAACAAAATCCCACATTTTTATTCCTCATATATATGGATAAGAAGCATTGATTATGGTGATTGGTTCTCATTTCCCTAGGTTTTGAGACTGGATGGTCGAGTTACCCCCATTTCTATAATGTTACGTACTTCATACGGAGGCGTGATATCGTAAATTTTGATTGAATTAGTCATTAAATCTGGTACTTCCCGCCTTCGTAAGACTCCGACAACTGCCATTCAGATTTCTCTGAACACAAGGAAGTGGGGAAGTAATTCCGACAGGATTAGTTATGATTCATTTTATAAATATTTCCTATAACTACAGAATTTTAACGATTAATTCTCCCAATGCCCAAACTTATGTATTAACTTTAATTAGAAATACCCCTCCATATATTTCTTTATGTTTAATTTTGATGTATGAAATACATTTAGAACCAGCGAATGTGGTTCTAAATGTACTTCAGTATCGGAATTTTTTCCCCAAAGTTTCTCTTTTCAACTAAATGTGACATTCTCTTCACATTAAATTGGGGACCTTTAGTTGTCACGAGAGCTCAGATTTTTCTTTTCAATGTATCGCACGTGAGTATTTTATACTTTGTAGTATAGGGCAGAATTGTTTCAACTGAATGGCAAGTATGCATTTGGAACTCATTTTAATCGGTCGTTGTAATCGAAATTTGGTACAAAACCACAAGATCACTCATCAAATTTTATTTAATTAAGTCACTTCCGGTTTGATTTATTGAGTTTACACTTATGCGAATGTACTGATAGACAGACGTCCCTTTGAGAATTTTTTTCATAATTTAATACAAATTCGTAATTTAGATGCTAAAACTGATAGTGAATTTTACCCATTTATTTTTTTAAAGTTTTGTAGATATTGTCTTCACTTGTACTCAGACAGCCAGCCTGGTAGACTGGCTGGCAAATGGATTTCATTTGAAATTTACAAATATGATGTAAAGATCACATATCAAATTTCATCTATATAACTCAAAACGCTTTTGAGTTATCTTTTTCACGAATAGACACAAATTTATTTTTCAAATTCGGGGAATCTGAAACATTGAGATTTATGAATATGTCGAGTTTGACGAGATCTGAAATGTAGACGATTACATTGTTTTCTCTTTGTATATTTCGTATACAAGCATATGAGAAGTACTGCAATTGTCAAAAAAAATTCGGCTATGAAATTTTAATACATTTAGGCCTTCTAGATCTCTTTACATAGTAAATAAACTTGAATCGGTGCCAAATAAAAGTAACGCGTGCTTTTCTACCCTTAACATCGACGTCATGCATTTTTAAACGAAAAGAAGAGAAAATCCTTAACACAGAGCCTCTTGATCTGTTTCTGTAGAAAACAATTTCAATTCAAGTACGTATACTCGGACAACCCTTTGTACCAGAACGGCTGTTTTTCAATGTCATCGACTTAATTTCTGGAAGTTGTTGTCACGAAAGTATGGAAAATCGATGACGAATCTTCTGAAGGTCAAGATAACGAACTGAATGTAGAAATAGGGATGTTTTCTCAAGCATATAGAATATATCAATTCTAAACGTAAGGATTTCCTCTTCTTTTCGTTTAAAAATGCATGACGTCGATGTTAAATTATGTCCTGTCCCCTTAAACATTTAGAATTTTATTGATTTTGTCCAATCAATACTCCCTCGAGGAAAAGAAGTGCATTGATTGGTGCATTTACCTTGTTTAAATTGCCTAAAATTGCTTAAATTAATGAAATTCGAGCTTCATAACTCGGTCAATTTTAGCTATAGAAGATAGGGACTTTTTAAAAAGAAATGTTAGTATGTCAAAATTATTTTACTAAATATGACTAATAAGATCAGAAGAACTATAAAGGATTTAGAGTTCGCAGTTTATTACAAGAGCACGTTTATTGACTCAAACAACATAAGTTATACGTCTGACTCTCTCACCCGCCACGAAGGCACACGGATTTAAACCATAAAACTGAATGACCGTATCGCCGCAACAGCAACACCGGCGGGAACTGTGGTTAAGTCCTAAGGGACATCACCGGCCACGGTACAACTCTCTCCGAAGGAAGTACGTTCCGTCATCGATGGAAGAAGTCTGATCCCCCACCTATTTGTGTAACCTCCTGGGTGACGAGATCCAACCACCATGCCGGAAGCATCTCATCATCATTTCGAGGTGCCCCCCGAGGGTACTCGAACAACATAAAATGCAATTCTTTATTTCGTTTAAAATCCTTTTCCAAATGGAAGTATATGCCTATATTTAACAGTTTAGTATTGACCACTGAGCCACAATTTAAGTGTACACTCTGTTATGAGAACAATGCAATGATTATTAAATGGTTCTGTATAAAATAATATGTAATATAGCATTGTGTCATGACTATTTTAATGTTCTGTGAACAAACTTTAAGACGGAAATCCGTTCGGTGAGTGTACGGTGAGAAATCCAATGAGCTTAATAAAGCTTATAACATCGCTTTATTTCACTACAAAGAACGAAAGCAATGCTCAGCAGAAATGTTCACTATGACAGGACTTGTATGAGAACAACAAATAGCATCCAGTGTGCATCCATTCCACGATTATCACTCTAAAGTGACTATATAAACGCGAGTTCATCCGTTTCTTTATCTGCGTAATGGGCATCGAATTTTGTAGAAGGATTTTCAAATCTCGGCTCTTAATGCAAAATATCGCCATAATTCTTGTATTTTCCAGAGCTTTATTTTTTTTTTTTTTTGACAATGTTGGGATTTATTGATCTGACATCCTTTAAGGATTTCTGTAAATCTCTCCATACTTTCAGTTTCACTACACAATGGAACAATTTTCAGATTCGTAACAATATTATGAGTTCAATTTTAGCAAATTTTACTTTAAATGGATAAAAGTTAAAATTCATAACAACATGAAGGTTGCTTAGTACAAATGTCGTGTATTTTAAATGTGTCAGATAATGGGAAAAGTAACTAAGCTGTATTCTGCTATCCCATTTACTAATTTGCGATCCGAAATATTATCCCTACCATGGGGAAATATGATTCTATGATAACAAAGAATAAATTCAAATTAATGTGTTCAGAAATAAAATATATGTTCAGCAAACACATAAAAAAATATAAGCAATATAAATTTTATTCGGATCCGAAAAACCCTCGGTTGATCATTACGCCTTATCAAATCAGTTTTAAGCAGGTAATTTGTTAATACATCATTAGTTTTTTTTTTTACATTCGCAACAAATTTTTCAATCAAATAAAAGAGGTAAATAATTTTGCTTTGAAGGGCTTCTGTTGCTATCGGCAAAGGAAAGAATTTTAAAACAAATTAAACTATTTTTTTATATATTAAGAATAATTAGAAAAATCAAAGAACATATTCTCCAACCATCTGACCGATTTTGCCAATTTCTATTCCATACCAAGGCTTATAATCTCCCACTACTTTCCTTTCGAGAAAAATCTCAAAAACGCTTCTTCATTATACATTCTCAATCGGTAAAAATCTCAATCTAATTTAAATTTACGTACCGATTTCGTCGATTTTTATTTTACATGAATATTCATAGCCTTTAGATACGTTGTCAATGTTCGCTTACCCTTTCCTCTTCTGTCAACCAATATTTTCAAGAGGTATTGGAAAATAAATTTCTTCTAAAGTCCTCCGAATCCAATAACTGGAAGGATTTCGTTACTTTTATATGCCCTTTTGCAAGTATAATGAAGAAGGTAACCAACCAGAATACTTATGATTATTATTCAAGAACAATTTAAAACAATATTTTCTTCTTTTATAAAAAGGCACAGTTGTACAACATTTTGTTCATATAACTAAACAAATGCATATTTATTTAAATCAATACATTTAATTTGTATCTTTATTCCAAAAAAATAGAAATACTTAAAAATGCACTTCGGGCATATGAATGCTGCATTAAAACCCGCCTTTACTGTTTGGTTTGATGATATGATTTGCAACAACTAAGAGATGTTTTGTCAATTAAATATTATGTTGATCAGAAAATACAATTAAAAAACAGATAGGATTTACATATTTTATTTTTTTAAAAACTTGATGGGTTTCTCAAGGAATTTTTCTTCTTAAGCCATACTTGTAACTCACTTGTCCCTTATGGTAGATGCATATTAATCGGCAAAAGGTTTTCTGGCTTCCTAACTCTACTGCTAATGAAGACGAATGTGTATCTCTCTACATTGACTAGCGTTTCTCTCTCTACCGTTTGGATTCCAGCTACCAAATTTGGCATATTTATAACTTGGAAGTAGGAAATGTGCATTTCGGAGCGATTTTTTTTTAAAAAGTTGTGATTAGAATTTTAATGAGTAAAAAAATCAGCTGAATTTTAGAATTTTGCCGCAATAAATTCAAAAACATATAATTCCACAAAAATAAACTTTACACGATTTAAAAAAATTATCTTTTAATTATACTTATTTTTTGGTCATGCAAATTGTGTATTTTTTCCCCCTGACTTCCATATATTGTTACCCTGAAATAAAACTTTTTCATTGTTTTGTCAAACATTGAATCGGTTGATTTTTTTTGTTGTTGTTGAAAGATAAAAAAGAAGAATGATTCTTTTTAATTTCCATGTACTTTATAAGTCGAATAAAAAAAGTGCAATTACAGTATCGCGAAATTTGGACGATACAGGAATCGGATAGTTAAATCTTTAATAACGCTATGACCAATAGGACTGCCGGGGTCCTTGCATAGAGGTAGCGCATCTTCCCCATGATCTGGGCGTCCCGGGTTCGAATCCCGGTTCGGGCATGGTTGTTCTTCTTCGGTGTTCTATCTGTGAGGTGCGTGAATGTGCCCCTCCCTGTAAAAAGGGGTTGTGCAAGCGAATGTGTCAATTCCATATGAGCTAGAAGTCAGACTTCTGCCCTCGGTTGCTCAGGAGTCTCTACCCTCAGAAGCTACTGCATCCCCTTTCCGTGGTAACGCGGACATGACATTATCATCAATAATGGGACTGTCTCTCCATTAAATAGGCTCCCTTACAAAATACATTGAACTTAACTGAGGCATTTAAAATAATATGGCTGTAATTTCAGAAAATTTGGCGTAATCATGTGTAAAATTATATCTGAAATCAAATACAGCAACGGAAGGTAATCGTGGGAGTAGACAACAAGATTAATACGCAAAGAGAAAACCTTCAAAAATCTCAAAGATTTCTACTCATTCAATCTTCAACGTTTCTAATAACTTTATTTGTGATTTCAACATGCAAGTAATAACCTATTAAAACCAAATCTTATTCTAGCGCAACGTTAACTTCCTTATTTGGCAGGCGCTAATTCATAATAAGATTTCTAATTTTGGTGCCACGTGAAGGTTTAGATTTACAAGAAAAATCTCAAACTTCTTTATGAGTCATAAAATTACTAATTTACATAAAAAAAGAAAATTTCGAACTTATATTTGATAAATTTTGACTACATTACGTTTTGTATCAATTCTAAAGGTTGCTATTTGTCGCATTCTTTTTAAATGCATTTTTTTTAGTCCAATAACAACGCTATCTGGTATCCCTCAAAATTATCCTTCCTGTTGCGCTATCTGGCATTCCTCAAAAATTATACTACTTCAGAATTCTAAGTCAGAAAAAACTCACAGTATGAGCTATAAAAAAAATTCAGACATATCTAATTCAGTAATTTAAATTGAATTAATAATTTTCTCCAGGTCGTTTATACAAGGACAAAACATTTTATTTCAAAAAGATATTTAAAACTAGCTATAATAGTTGCAAACATTCCGTTTGAAACAACTGAGAGAATATGCATTTGAAAATGATTTAATTTAACGACATCTTAATTATTAAAGAAACTATATTATATAGTTAGCAGTTAGTTGAAGAATTACCTTAAGAAAATGAAATTAGTTGAATTTACAACAAATCATTGCTGAATACCAGGTTTTAAAACTAAAATTACTAAATCAAGTATTTTAATAATTATTTGAGAACATTCTTACAGTACTTTTTATAAAATGTAGACTATATCAAAATATTATTATATTTATTTTTTATTTTTTTAAAAATTGTATTAAATCTTATTTAGTTTTAATATCAATTCAGTTTTTAAATATCAATTAAACATAAATATCATCCTGTTGATCTATTTTCTTCGCTTTGTAGCAAAGCAAAAACAATCCTTCGGTAACTTCCCTTTTAGCATTTTCCCTGACGTAGGGATTATTCTGCCATTTTTCCCTTTCGTAGGGAATATTCGAACCCACAAATTAGGCTCAACGCACCGGTCAGTTTTCAGTCTGCATTTGATAGCAGCTAGGTACATAAGCAGTACTTTCATCTCCCAAGTTTTGTTACTATTTTTCAGTTCACTGATAACTTTTTTTGGGGTGAATTCCTGGTTCTATAATGCCGTGTCGTTAACTACAGTTAAGAGGTGGCCGTACTAAAGGATTGTATTTTTCTCTAAAATCACTCAATATATTTGACTCTGTGTAATTGGATGAGTGCATCGATCTCAGATATATTTATCAGATGTTGAAAGGTAAGGTTTTTTTTTTTTTAATAAAAATATTAGTTATATTTGGAAATATTTTTTAAATTTATATAAAATTTGATTTTTTTATATTTATGCAAAAATTAAGGATTTTTTGATATTAATATAAAAAATTAAGAATTTTATTTTATAAAATATTTCTTATAAAATTTGTAAAAAGTTATATTTGTTTATTATGTTTTTAAAAGCAAACTCCAACTTATCATGTTCTTTATGAATTTTAGTTGTTACTAAATTTTATCAGAGATTGATTACTATATTGCATGCTTTCTTCTGGTAACTCCATCTTAAGTTGAAATTCTTCTTGGAGCGGTGATCACCGTATGATATTTGTTCTTGAAAGTTATTGCTAAATCATATCGAAAGTGATCAAAACAGTCTTTCACCAATTGTATATTGTCGATTTGAAATATATGATATTCGAGTATAAATACACACATATGTTTGTTTACGGTTTGGTTTCATGCTTCTCTTTTGATATTATTTTATTTTGTTTTGCTTTTCTTGCCATTGCCAATATTTATCAATATATTGTTCAGTGAAATCCTAACTGAATTCTAAATTATCTCCACTTAGGAAGAATTTCGATTCATCGCTAGTTTGCATACATAACTTTTTTTTTCTTCTGCTAAGTAATTTTTGTTCAGTTTCCACCTTTAAATTTAAAAAAAAAATCCCTTCTTAGTGTTTATTTTATAGTTTCGTTTATTCTTCTTGCAGTGTTGCAAATTTCACTGATTTTCACCGAAAACAAAAGCATGCTGTCTTTTGATTATAATAAATCTTTTTTTTTTTTTGCTTGTTTATGCCTTTTTTTCGAGCTCCATTTTTATTCTTTAACTTCTTATATTTACAATTGTCATCATGAAAGGTTGAATTCGTTCATATTTTATTTTTATGAAATACTTGAATTAAATAATTCGTTTATACATGTACTGAAAGGTTTTAATTCATTTTTTTAAATGTGGAAATTGCTTAGATGAGAAAAATATTATTTATTTCAAATACAACTATTTACTTCTATATAATTAACATGATTTTATAGGGTTACAAAAAAAGAGGATAAAGAAACTATTTCTGGTTCCTTGACTAACATTTATTTACATGCATTTCAAGAATTTGTTTCACAAATTTACTTTTCCTTCCTTCAATAGTATACTCGGTTCTTTTTTTTTTTTTTTCGATAAAACAATATTAAAAATTATGTTGGAGATTGAGATGCACTAGAAAGTGACATAAGAATAAATTTTATGTATATGTTTAGGCCCTTTTTTAAAACAAAATTTCCAAGTATATTTGTTTCTAAATATGTAATTTTCTGAAAGTAATCAAAAAAATTTTCTCATCCTGCGTTTAAATCTCTTTGTTCATATAACTTCTTTAGTTAACTAAAATTATTTTACTATTACAGGCAGCGTTAAAGTGATTTTAAAACTATTCTAAACTTAAAAGTGCGAAATCGTGTTTACTTTGTTGCCGTTTTTCATAATTTGACTAAGCAAGTTCAACAAAGCTCATCAATACGCAGTTTTGCAACATTTTAGAAGTTTAGGAAATTTTTATGATTTTAAGAAAGATCAACTTTTGTTGTTGCAAACTAATATGAATGATTTTCAACACATAATAGCATATTCTCTAATATAAGTGGTATCATGTTTCCCCAGCATAAAATTTTGCATACAACAAGTTCTCAGATTTGTATGTCAGAGTTCCGTATGTGAGCACTTTGTACTCTGTAATACATTGAAGAAAATCGGGGATATATTTCGGACAACTTTTTTTCTGGCCGATTAAAACCAAAATTTGACGCAAAGTGACAAGACCTGGCAGAAGGGTTCTGGATTGCTATCTAATTTTCCTTTATTTAAGTGATTGCCTTTTTGAGTTATTGATTTTACATACAGGTGAATGTGCGGTCCAAATGACGATCAGCCCATGGATAGCCTTGGTACAAAATTGCATGCAAACTACACTTTAGATGTTAAGACTATGAACAGAATTTAAATTTTTTTAGCTCTTTATATTCTGAAAGTATGGCATTCGCTTGAAATTGAGCTTTTAGATATATTTCCTTTAAACAGATTTCATTGAAAGTTTCTATAAAACTTGCAAATTTAGTTAAAAGCTCGCATGCCAAATTTCGTCCACCTGAAAGCGATTTTAAGTTCTGTTCGTAGATAAACAAACAGTAGTAAATATGTGTTTTTTCAGATTCATGGAGATCTAGAATGAAGAGATTCATCAAAATTTCGTAGTTGATGTTTCTAATGATTGTTGCTCTGTGTGAGCAAGTAAAAGTGAAAAGTATATGCCGATTGACGGAGTCGTTTGTAGAGTCATTTGAAAATTTTCATACAAAGTCCATCCATTGGGAAAAAATGTAACTTTTATTAATATGTCACCTGGGTCAAGACCATAATAATTTAATTTACTAGATAACCAGAGCATGCTGGTGTATTTGGAAATATAAAAATGGATAAGGCTGGTAAGAAAACTATAACTATTGCTATTTCGAAGTGCAAAAATATGGGGTGCATAAATAAATGGCAGAATATCTGGGTTTTTGGTCCATAAAACAACAAAAAGAAATTTGATCTCATCATTTGCATGAGTTTTAGCATCTTGCAAATGCCTTACTTCAAACGATGCCTTTTTGAAATTAAGACTCTGAGTTTGTAAGTCAAGTGTATATGAACTAACGATAACGGAACGAGATAGATAGATAGATGGTTATATAATAATCTTGCACGCGAAGGGCAGCTGTTTGTAAAAATTTTGAACAAAATTCGGATAAGAGAAGTATTTTTTCCAAGCATATTCACTATTTTAATTATTATGCCGAATAATAGACAAAAAGAGGCATATTTATAATTATTTATTAACTCTAATATTGTGTTTACTTACTTCGTTCTCTCTATAATGGAATTAAAAAAAATTTTAAATGTACATATTGGAGGAAAAAAATATACTTCATTCGAAGTGATATTAGTGAACAAATATCTTGATGATAATGGAAGATATTAAAATTTTTGATAACTAATTTTTCGGTTAATAGTTTCAGAAAGGTTACATAAAAAACATCGTAGGATAGAAAAAATAAAAATAAGACATCCTTGCGGAAGTTTTAGTTAAATGTTTTAGAAAATTTTTATAGATGTCAATCAACAATATTTTGATTGCACAATACATTAGCAAAATTATTTTTATCGCATTTAATGGACATCTTTATGAATAATCCATACGATATATACAGGGTGTTTCATAAATGATGGGAGTAACTTTAAGGGGTGATAGTACACATCAAAACGAGTAATAGTAAATAGGAAACCAAGTGTCCTAAACGTCTTTCGAAGGAGATAGGAGCCATCAAAGTTTAGGGCCCTAAATTTCAAATGATGATTAAAAACAGAAAAACGGATCGATTCATTTCCGGTTTTCGCTAAAATCATTCTTTAAATTAGTATTTTCTTTAAAAAAAAATTTAAAGACAAAGTTTAAAAAATGCCGATAGAGGGCGCTCTAGACTTTGGAGTACCGAACAACTACTTTTTAGCAGTATTTTTTTTTTTTTATTTTGTTAAATGTTTACTAAAGCTTAGACTTTACCTTAAATTTTGAGCGCAAAATTGAAACCATCGGGAGCGGTTAAGTGGCTCAAATTTAACCGCGTTCAGGAAGTTAAATTTTAAACGCTTGTATCTAATGAGCAAAATAATAAATGATGAAGCAAACTTTAATAGGTGATAGTAAAACACCAAAACAATCAACTTTCATTAGAAAATGCATGATTTAAATTCAAACGCAAACGTGTTAGAACATCTTCAAATTTTATCCATGCAAGCGTTATAGCTGCAAGTTTCTGGAAGAAGAACATGAAATTGTGATATGGGGAAGAAGAAGAACGCATATGCAAATTGTTATTAAGATAAAAGGCACTGACCCGAGTGTGCAAGTGTAAATCACGGTAGAAACGTAAACGAAAGATGTTACCCTTCACTAATCAAGAAAAGGCTAATATGCACTTCATCTATGGAACTGCAAATGGGAATAGTGCAGAGGCGCGACGATTGTACGGAGGAAAGTTTCCCAACAGGCGGTTGCCCACTGATAAAACATTTGTGCGCTTGCACAGACGGTTGTGTGAGACAGGATCCATTTTTGGTGCACGTTCAAATGTAGGCTGTGCGAAGTCTAACAGAACGGTTGCTGTGGAAGAAAAAATTCTGGATATGGTGGCTGATCATCCAAATACAAGCACGCGAGCAGTGACTAGTCAGATTGAAGTATCACCCTCCACGACATGGCGAGTACTAAAGGATGCATCCTTTTCATCCTTTTCATGTCCTTTCATCCTATGCATCCTTTTCATGTCCAACGAGTCCAGGAACTGACTTAAAAGGATTTTCCTCGTCGAATGGATTTTGCTCGCTGGTATCTGCAGAAGAACACCCTAAATTCCAATTTTGGTGCAACTGTGCTTTTTACAGATGAATGTACATTTACACCTGAGGGTACATTTAACACCCACAATTCCCACCAATGGGCAGAGGTAAATCCACATGCATCTTCTACACATGCATATCAGCGACGATTTTCCATAAATGTTTGGGCAGGAATAATTGGTGACCATCTACTTGGACCTAATCTTCTGCCAAAAGGCCTGGATGGAAAAAAATATCTTACCTTTCTGCAACAGTTGCTGCCAGAAATGATGACAGATGTTCCTCCTCGTATCCGGCGAGTAATGTGGTTCCAGCAGGATGGAGCACCAGCTCATTATGCGCCAGAGGTGCGAAATTATCTAAACGCTACCTTTCCAAATCAATGGATTGGGCGAGGTGGTCCTGTCCCTTGGCCAGCGCGATCGCCCGATCTTTCATGCCTGGATTTCTTTTTGTGGGGGCACCTGAAGAGTCTTATGTATGAGACTCTTATGTATGTATGAGACTTATGTATGAGACTCCTATCGAATCTGCAGAAGAACTCGTCGCCAGACTTTCGGCCGCTGCAGGGGAGGTGCGCGATACTCCTGGCGTGTTTCAGAGGGTTCGTGAATCCCTTCTTCGCCGTTGTACCGCATGCATCGCCTCTAATGGTCAGTGTTTCGAATAGCTATTGTAATCATTTATAATTAAATTTTATTTATAACGTAAATGTTCTTTGTTTTCTTTTTTGTCTCTTAAAACGAAATCTCTTTCAGCGCCCTCTATCACCTTCGGGTTAAAATTACGACTATGATTTCTTTGATGAATGTTGTTTGTTTTGGTGTTTTACTATCACCTATTAAAGTTTGCTTCATCATTTATTATTTTGCTCATTAGATACAAGCGTTTAAAATTTAACCCCTGAACGCGATTAAATTTGCGCCACTTAACCGCTCCCGATGGTTTCAATTTTGCGCTCAAAATTTAAGTTAAAATCTAAGCTTTAGTAAACATTTAACAAAATAAAAAAAATACTGGTAAAAAGTATCTGTTCGGTACTCCAAAGTCTAGGTATTTTTCGGCATTTTTTAAACTTAGTCTTAAAAAAAATTTTTTAAAGAAAATACTAATTTAAAGAATGATTTTAGCGAAAACCGCAAATGAATCGATCCATTTTTTCCGTTGTTTATCATTATTTGAAATTTAGGGCCCTAAACTTTGATGGCGCCTATCTCCCTCGGAAGACGTTTGGGACACTTGGTTTCCTTTTTACTATTACTCGTCTTGTTGTGTACTATCCACCCTTAAAGTTACTCCCATCATTTGTGAAACACCCTGTATAGTAATAAAGATAAGAATAATCCATATGATATATTTTAATCTACTATTTCATTTTAATAATATTTAGTCTCATTTGGATGTTATAGATTTGTTCATATATTTTCTCACATTTGTATTTCAATTGTTTTATATTCTTCTGAGAAATAATATAATCTAAAACATAACTACATTTAAATATAGTTAAGACTAAGGAAATTTGGAAATACAAATGACAAACTTGATACCTGTCCATAATGCAAACTTGAAGCATTTCTCTCATAGTATGATTTTTAAAGTTAAAAAAAACCCCGTTAAATTAAGATTGAACATTACACATCCCTACAATTTTTTTTGTTTGATGTCTTGAAATTTTTATTCGATTTTAACAGAATTTGAGGAAATTCTAAAAAATTTCAGAACATAAAAATGCATTTTCTGATATTGGCTATGTTTGTCCCGATTCAGAGTATTTAAACTATAAAATATTTTTTTATACAATTCACTGAATAGTGATTTTTTTTTTCCTATATATATATTGGTTAAGGGTTTTTTTACTGTTCTGATTTTTACCAGTTGATTATATGCAGCCTTGTTCATTAACAAAGGGTGGTGATTGATTCTGGTATTATATAATGTAGTTTCAAAAACAATAATGGGTACTTTGTGTGTACGTAAATATGATTAACTTTTTCCTTTATTAACTGGACCAAAGGCTGGATAAAAAAATAGAACATAGGAGAAAGCATGGGTCAATTCTGAAAGAAGTATTATTTGTGGATTCTTAGAGAGACAGGATTACTTCCGCTGAATATAAAACTAGGATTGATGAAAGTTCTTAGAATAATCCTTGTTTTGCAAAAACACAATGAAAAAAGTTTTGAAGTAAATATAGAAAACTTCAAACATATTTTTTATAGTTCCTAAATCAGATAACTTATAAACTATTTCGAGGATTCCTTGAAGACACAGTGAAAAGGGAGGATATTATTTTCCCTTTTTGTCTAAAACTTTTGAGGCAACCGTTAAGCTGGAAACTTTGTGGAATAAATAATTATAGCATGATTATTTACCCTTTCAAACATCTTGATTGGAATATGAGCATTAACTTTCATTACTTGTAAAGACATTCAAACAGCCTCTTTGAAGGGTTTGGCAATAATCCAAGAATACACTAATCATGTTCACTAAGAATTTTAAAAGCTTATAAAGACTACAGAACAGATACAGGGTAGATGAGATACACATAGGATTTCATATTAATGCTGAAATCTGCGTAGAAACTGTGTAAACAAGGTAAATTCTAGAATTTCGGTTAATTCAGGCATAAGAAGCTAGATTGTCAAACATCAGAGAGGAACAAAATGGCTTTTCTTTTTGTTTTTATTTGTTGCCTTCTGTTTCTAATTTTTAATAAACTAATTAGACTTTCAGAAAGATAGGTCCGCTTTTTTCAATTAATTGAAATATTTCAATGCTTTTAGCTTATCTACTTTAAAATGTTAAATAATGAAATTATCATAGCTTAGGAACAAAAGACGATGAGCAATAACTAACTTCTATATATATGGGCAACCTCTTCTTCTATATGTGAAAAGCGCTTCTATATATTAAATGCATTTTCGGCACATTGAATCAGTTAAAAACCTGTTCTAAATTATGTGCTGGATTGTAAGAGAAAAATAGGGTTTTCATTTTTCAAAAACAATTATCAAATTTTAATTTTTTAAGAAGGAAATTTCAAAATATTTAAAAATGATTTTTTATGACTCTTAAACGTCGGAGATGTTTCGTTAACTTGAATAAAAATTTCTAGTTTTGTTTCGTCTATTCCGTACCTTTCGAAAAACAATCAACTGATGTTTTAATAGTTCATGCATGTTTTTGAAAACACATCCTAGGCTCCTAAAATTTTTCATTCCTGATGAAAGACAATCTGGTAGCATTGTGAACAACTGTTTTTCCTGTAGTGACAGAGGAAATGATGTGAAATAATAAATAAATAAACAATAATAAAAACAAGAGAAAAGTTGTAGTTGTAAGAAAATAGACAATGCATTAGAATTTTATGCAGATTAATTATCAAATTTTATAAAAGAAAAATTAGAAATGTAACAGCGCTATCTATCAATACTTAAAAATATGAGCCTTAAATAGTTCTATAACTAATCATGACTCGTGAATCGAAATATAAAATATTCGATATTTAAATCTGCATTTCGGTTAATATAGCTATTAATTTCAAAGCAAAAATCAATCTAATATATTCTAGTAAATCGAGTTCTTTTCTATAATTATATAGATGGAGATATGAAATGCCCATAATCAAATGTGGCATCTAAATATAACGCTAACACCTTGAAAGGCGAATTTATTTAATCATCAATAAGTATAAATAAGTTTTTCAGTAACATATCTTCATTGTTAAATTACTTAAATCGAATTTTTTATCACTAAAATTCCTAATAAGCTTGTGGCAGACTTTCACGTTAAGATTGCACTAAATAGCATTTTATCGCCCTTGTTTTCTTTGTTATATAATTAAATGGAAACTTCTGTGTTAGTAATTTGAAAAATAGCCCTGTAATATTTAATGAAAAGTCCGTAAAACATGCGAGATGATTATGAATCCTACGTAATTTAGCATCGAATATTTCAGTATAAATCAAAAGAAATATTTTTCAACTGTTATTCAACAATTATTCTATATATTTAGCAGAGAAAATTACCCTTTTACTGGTACATGGAATTACACGCAACCAATTAAAATATTCACACAATATATCTATTCAAACAGTACAATAGTTCTCAGAGTATTTTGAATTACATTTTTCAGATAGTTTAACGTCAGATACAATCATTCATATTCCTGTATTACTAAACGTATCTATTTTTAACACTGAACCGATTCAAAACGAAAAGGTCATTGCAATGTGGATTTTAATCTAAAAGTTGTTATAATATTTAATAATATATATCAAATAATTCACTTTTTATTGCATTTTTATCTCTTTTTTTTGTATTTTTGATGCACTATTTTGTAAGTTAAAATTTAATTCTTTAATTGAATAACGATTCGGTTGATTTATTAACAATACATTTAACTAAATGAATTTGTTTATTAAATTTTTTTTAAAAAAAACCTTAATATTATGAATATATTACATCATCATCATATGTTTTCATGGTTGAAAATCGATGAATTAGCAAAAACGTATAACAAAAAAAAATGACACTATCTTAGTTAATGCATTCACTGATGCAATTATATTAGCTCTATATAGCAATAACTTCTGTATTCTATTTTAGATTTTAAATTGGATTGATTTGTTAATTATTTTAAATATTTATAATGAAATCTGTATGTATTTGTCTAGTCAAAAGCGCACCGACAAAAGGAAGACAGAGAGAGAAGAAGTTTTTCGGAGGAACTAAAGTTAAAAAAATGTTTAAAAGAAGATATAAAATCTTTTTTTCTTTATTTCTTTACTTTGATATTTTATATTACACTAGCCGCCTTTGGCGACCAGCCGGTTCCCCAGTATTACCGCTCGCTACAATTTTCAATTAAATATTTTAAGTAACTGGTCTCTTAATAGATTCTCAAACAAAACCTTTTTAATCTTCAAATTTTGATAGTCATACCAAGCTTATACTGTTGTTTAGATCGTTTCGTTCAATTTACTATATATATTTTGCTAAATTGTTATCATTTCCGATAAAACTCCAACTTTAATTTAAAGTGGAAATGATGAAATTGCAATTAATATAAAGATATTTTTTAATAAAACCAAGCATTTTATTTTATTTATCATCTTTATTGTTATTATTATTGAATATGAGTATTTCAAACAGAATCGCTCGGTATTTAAGTTTTATGTGAACTACAAAATATTTTTCATAATTTATGTAATATCTAAAACGATAATTCAACAAAAATTTCTCAGATTCAGCATAAAATTCAGTTTTTAGTTTTGCTTTCAAAATGATTGAAATGAAATCAATAATAATATTTTGTTCCGGCCTATAAATATATTTCAAAAATTATGAAGTCTAAATTTAACGCAGTAAGGTATCATATTCTGAGAAATATTCTGGACACACCAAATTTTAAATAAATGAATGAATGTTTCTATTTTCCACGATCAACTAAGACTTGTTTATGAAGTTTTGAATGTTAAAAATTTAGAAAAACTCAACATTTTTATAAACATAGGCCAATTAATCTTGAGAAACCTGCGCGCTGATTGGCGTATTTTCTTTGAAACGATCGATGGAAAATCTAAAATTATCCTTTTTTTATTGAATAGTGATGTTCAAATTTTCATAAATCAGTCAGTTTAAGTGATTGATTTAGTTGATTGGAAATTAACTCTTTTTATTTAAAATATTAGTGTTTCAAGAACATTTTGTTATTCGTGATTTCCCCAGCAGAAGCTTTATGTAAAATCAAAAATTCGTTATTTATTAGAGTATTTATTGAATCAAGTTACATAAAATATAATCATTTTCCATTTAGACCATTTTAGCAGATCTGTGTCTATTACTAAAGGTTTACAAATTAGCAGTGTGGCCGTGATTTGAATGGATATCCTGTTCATATTAAGCAAAGCTTGCCTTAAAATAAAACTGATTTATTGGATTAATAATACAGATAGTGTAAAAGATCATAAAATAATTTTTCTTGAATTTATTTTTTAGAAAAAAATGATATTTCATATTTGTTTCATTTCCTACATACACGTGACGAAAATCATATTTTTGCAGATTTTATTTCCAAAAAGATTTAATTTATTTTTAGTTGGAACTTTAATCGATGTGATGGCAACACTTTGAAAAAAGCTAATTTTTTCCCCATGAATGCGAAACGTGCTCGTGCAGCTTAAATTTTATTTTTATTTTGCACGAAAAAAATTGTTGAAAAATATAGTTAAATTATTTATTGAAAAATTAATTAAAAATAGAAATTTAATTTTAAGGTTAAAACATTGGTATCATTTAAAAGATAAAATTTTGATTTTTAACTTGATGTAAAAATCTTTTTTGTGCGGTAATATTTTCGGAAGTTATAGCAGAAACACGCTAAAATTTCACTTATTTTTTAAATAAATAAAATTTTAATTAAAAATTCGAAAAAATAACCCCGAGGTGCACATTCCCGGCTTCCAAGGTAAACACGTGCCAAATTTCGTAGCTGTTGGTCGAACGGTCTGGCCTGTAGAGCGCCAACACACACACACACACACACACCACACATTGAGCTTTATTATAAGTATAGATTATAGGGTAACAACATAGTTGTCTTCGTTTATAAAAATATGTCAACTTTCTTACAAACGTTACAACTAAATAATGATTTAACAGAATCGACTTTGATAGGGTAAAATACGCTTCGGCTATTCTTGTTTTCGGCCCGAAAATATATTTTAATGTACGTAATTATTATTTGAATTAGAAATAAAATTTTATTATTGAATGTCTAAGGATGCTCTTTTATGAATAAATTCGCATTTTATTTCGGGAATCTTTAGTATTGATCAAAAGCCTTTATGGGAAATGCCTAACATGGCATTGACGAACAATAGTAACGAAACATTCATCTTCGACTTGAATCTAAAATTTTTGTTGAATTTTTTCGTGTGGACATATATTTCGAAAGGCTTTTTTCCCCACCATTTGAAACCAAAATGTGGCAAAAAGTAGACTGTACTACTCTTGTAGACTGATTGCAACTGTAGACTGATTACAACTGTAGCCAAAAGATCACATACCGAAATTCATTCATTTAGGTTATTGCATTTATGAGTTATTGTGTTCGCATGGATGCAAAAGCCAGACCAACAATCGGTTAATCTTTCAACGGACTTCATTTAAAATTTGACATATCTGCATTTTAAATGCCAAACCTGTATATCAAATTTCTTCTATGAAGTTCATGTTTTGAAATTATCGAGTTTTCTTGTACTTCAACAGACGAACAGACAGACTTTCTCAGGAGGAATTTCGCTAAGAATTTGATAGAGATCTATAAATTTGGTTTCAAGTCCATACACCAAATTTCAACACCCGGGGGGCACCTCGAAATGAGGATGAGATGCTTCTGGCATGGTGGTTGGATCTCGCCACCCTAGAGGGTACATTTATAGGTGGGAGATCTGACTCCTCCCATCGATGACGGGACGTACTTCCTTCAGGGAGGGTTGTACCGTGGCCGGTGACGGCCCTTAGGATTCAACCACAATTCCCGCCAGTGTTGCTGTTGCGGCGGTCCCGTCATTAAGTTTTATGGTTTAAATCCGTGTGCCTCCGTGGCTGGTCGGAGAGTTAGATGGTTGACTACACCAAATTTCATCTGTTTAGCTCAAAGTGTCTTTGAGTAACTGTGACAGAGAGATAGGCAGAATTTCAAAAACGCGTGCAGCTATGAAATGTAGAGATTCGTCAAAATCTCGATTTCGTATTTTTTGACGATTACAATACTTCCCTATACTTCTCACACGGTAAAATTAAATATATCAAGAATGAAATTCTTTTAGTTTAATTACCGTTTTTGGATCAGATGTTTTATATCATTAGGCCTTCTAAAGAATATGGTATGTTAACAAAATCATTATCCATGAACAAAATTCAACTTGGTATATAATAGCCTAAAAATGCACTCCTACTGATTATTTACTTTCTCGTATAGGGCGCATAGAGGAAGCATCATATTCGTAAAAATAATTCAAACTCTAGAAATAGACGAATTTCCTATTTCCAGATTTTCCTGAGTTCGAAATACATATTTTTGCCATTATGTCTGTCTGAATCACGATAAGTCAAAAACATCTTGAACTCGACAGCTGAAATTCAGTGTATAGAATAAAGATCAAATTTGTAGATTTCTGTCCAATTTTTTGAACGAAATCCATTCATAGGAAGGAAGTCTGGCTGACTATGCGATTGCAAACGAACTCCATAATGGCAAAACACAAAAGACAAGATTGATAAAATTTGGTATACAGCTTTAGCATCTAAAATATAGATATTTTTCAAATTTTAAATTAAATCCATCTAAAGGTTGACTGTCTGTCGGTCTGTATTTTTGCATACATGTAAACACAATAAGTCATAAATGAAATGACTTAAATTAATGAATTTGGGTATGGTATTTTGTGATTCCATCTGTAGTTTTGCATCAAATCTTGGTGTCATTTACTCGGCAAAAGGGATCCAAAATGTGATAGTCAGTAAAATTGCTACCATCCCAGAAAATATCTATATTTCGTAACTATCATGCACCAATGTTATCAATTCCAGGTATGTTGTTGTTGTTGTTTCTTATGGTACTTGCCACGGTCAAGCCCGCTGTTACGAAGACAGTGATTTTAAGCCGGTGGGGGAGTGTCTCTTGTTTTTATAGTAGCGGCAACTAGGGCCAAGAGTACGACTTTGCTACTCACGCGTCACTCATTCGCTTGCACAACCCCTTTTTACAGGAGGGCACATTCACACATCTCACAGATAGAACAACAGAAGAACAACCAGGCCCAAACTGGGACTCGAACCCAGGACGCCCAGATCACGGGAAAGACGCGCTATCCTTATGCCAGGACGCCGGCATTCCAGGTATAAGCGGCCTTACCAATTTTATATGGAGGAAGGGAAATTAGACATTTATTACAGACTATACGAGAAATTTTCGGGAAGATTACACAACCACTCCTTTCTTGAAGATCCTCCTTTGATTTCCAAAATTGTATTCAATTTTTTTAATAATATAGAGGAGAAATCTACCCCTTGATAGCTTTGACCCAACCTTTGATAAAATTTCTGTTTTTGAGTAAAGATTGCAATGAAATTAATCGTTCTAATTTTCATGTTTGAGTGATCGTGTAGAACGGACACAGGCACATGGAAGATTTCTGGCATATTTACTTTCCTTAGATGGAATTCATTAAAAATTTGTTGCAAGTCTATCATTTGAACTGTCTTATATCATAAATGTATATATTCAGAGAAATTTCCTGGCTAGTATCACCATAGCGCAAATGCGCGAACTATTTTTTGTTCTCCTTAAGAACAAAATACTGGTACGCACAGCTACAGTGCACAGTTAACACATTGACTGCCGAATTACGCGTCCGTGCGTCACAGATAATATGTAATTGCACCAAACCATCTATCTTATTATATGACCCCTTCTCTGCTATAGTTAAGATATAGAAAAGAAGGGGGTATCTAACTACAGAAATGGCCCGAATATCAGGTGTGAGTCGTAACCACGAATGCCTTAACAGAAAATGATTATTGCAATGTGAGATCCATTTCTTATCAAATTCCATACTATGCGATTTTTTCAAAAGGTTTATAAAAATTACTTTTTTTTATTATCTTCACCACCACCACCCCCTTTTTGAGCAGTTACCTTACTTTAATAACCATTCATAAAGAAAACATTCAAAGTCTCCAAGCAAAAATTAGCAAAAGAAATAATTGAACAAAATAAAGAAAAAATAAAATCATCAGCATTGCAACAAATGACCCCCTATCCATGATGACTATGAAAATTTACTGACCAACATTTTCTAATAACCATTAAAACAACTCAAAGCTCGCAGTTCTATGCAGTTTGTTTATCATAAAAAAAAGAAAATTCATTTTATCAAAGTGATAACTATCATGTGGCTATAAATATTGACCATTTAAGGTATTACCGTAGTATAAAATTATTAAATATAATTTCTCAAAATTTTTCAGTGTATTATTTTTTTTGAATTAAATAAAATTATAAATTATTTTCCGTAAGACATTTTTTTATCGTTTTGAAATATTTCTCCTTGTGCAATGAAACATTTTTTTTGGGGGGGGGGATGTAGGCCAATTCGGCACTTTACTTAATTGTTTGCATCATTAGGGAACTCCTCATACCATATTTCATTTATGCAGCTAGTTCCATTTTTGGATCATCATATTCAACAAAAACAAACTGATAGATACACAGTCCTAATTCCAAAGACAGTTTTTTTTTAATTCAGAAAAGTAATGATTCATCAAACTTTCGCAGTCAAATTTTTTGACAGTTGCAATACTGTATTTATATATCACAACCAAGAAAATAAAAAAAGAAAAGAAAAGCAATTGTGGAATGACTTCCAAAAATAGCAAAACAACATGTATGAATTCATGATAAGGATGAATCGCCCACTTTTGACCCAATTCTTCCCCATTTTTAGAAAAAGGTAATTTGTTCTACGAAAGCTAGTTTTTGCGTATTCATCGTTATCATCTATGTGGGTGACTTCCATCCACTTCTGCGAACAGGCGGGGATTCACTCGTAAATTACACTAATGCATTTAGCTCATTAAGCTTCTAAAAGAAAGAAGAAAAATCCATTGATAGATTAAGACAGTGTTTGGAAGACACACATTCTGCTTGACCTTTAATTAAGTATATTGCTTTTGAGAAATATTGGATGTTCTGAAATGAAACATTTGAGACAGATTTATCATTCGGGGGTGGGCGATAAAGTTTCTCTTGATATAAAGTTCGCGTGTTATTATGTCATTTAAGCGCCGCTTTCTTACGTGGAAGAATATAAAATGCGATTGATACCTAGTGCTTTTGTTGATATAAAAACAATAAAATGAAAGTAAATGATTCCCCTTCTTGCAATTTTTTGAACCTTTTTTTTTTAAATTTCTTATATATTTTTGAATAATAATTTTTAAAAAGTTTTCATTTTTATTATCCTTTGATTTTTTTTTTAATCCCATATTCTATAAAGTATATTCTTTTTATTTATTTAAGGATGAAAAATCCTTTAATGTCAAATCCCTGCTTTCCTACAGCATGTTCCATTTCAAAGAAAAAATTTTTTCTAATCCTAATCTACTTTTAAGGCTTTTAAACGATGTATCGTGACCCCCTGTATTTTAACTAAGCACATGTCAAACAAAATTCTTGTTGTTAAGTGTTCAAACAACAAGAAGCCTGCCAATCATCCCCCATTCCCAATGAGAAATACTGGAATTTATTACTAATGGTGGTTTCGCAATCTCTTAGTCACCTGCTAAACAACAACTATAGAATAACGTAATCATGAGAACGCTTGAAATTATTATTCGCTAGGGGCAATCTAAAATCATTTTTAACACTTTGCTCTCGAAAGTTGACTCTCACTCACCACATGATTTAATACCGCAACTCGAGAAGTGATCCTCGCTCACCATTTCGATGCGGAAATTCGATGCGCGGCGAACACTATTGTTTCTTTTCAAAAAAAAAAAAAAACTCAGCATACATTTGAAATATTACGTGTAGGTTTAAAGATTAATAAAATGTTAAAATATAAAAATTTTTATACGCAAAATTGTGTGTGTGTAATCATTTTAAGTTAGAAATAAGAATTTCACTAAAAGTGCAACAAAAACGTCTCGAGTTGTTGGTTCGTTTGCGCGAAAGCAGCCTCGACGGCAAAGGGTTAAGAATTGCTATTTAATAAAAGAACAGCTCGATTTGTCGAAAATATATCAATAAATTAATCTTTTAAAACAGCTAACGATGATGGAATTAATTATTCAACTAAATCCAGTTCAGAATTAAGCAAAGTATAAATATTTTAATCAGATTGTCATCGACGATTACCGAGAAACCAGTTATCTTTTTATAATTTGTCCACTATTATAGTTGCCGAATTATCAGTTTAGTAGGATATTATTTCATAATTTATTTCGTTTGAAAGCTCCTATTGCCTAGTTACTACATCAAAAGTCCCTTGCCTCCCTCAAACTTCCAATTCCGACAGAAATATCAAAATCTCTTTGATTGTACATTCTCTAAGGAGAAAAAAGCAAGGCAGAATTCCCCAGTCAAAATCATTATACCGATTAATTCAATTTCTATTTCGTATGGAAATTCATTTCTAAATACGTCAATAGTTACTTCAATCCCCGTTCTCTTCCATTTTCGAGGGATATCGCAAAATAGAGTTTTGAAAGAACCGCCAGCTTTAACAATTGTATTTATTTCGCCAATTAGTTTCATCATTTTACAATCATAATTTATCAGAATAATACATATTTATTGTGAAATTACTTTTATTGTGATAAGGCGTGCTTCATCAAGATCACCTGACAAAACTAAATATGCCATATCCATGATATCATCGTTTTATTAATGAATGGAAATATATCATTACACCAATAATTGGAAATATAACTAATCAATATATTCAAATTTTCATTAGCATTAATCATTCCTTTGTTTCTGGAAGTCACGTGGAGTTTTTTATTAGCCGATTACGATTTCGATTATTGGATCATATTCTAGGGGTGGAGTATCGATTTCATGTAGAAAAAAACCCCTGCAAAACTGTTTTAGTACAACATAATGCAAAGAATATTAATTTGTGCTCATATTTTTAGTAAATACTTCCAACAGAAAAGTATATTTACAAACCGTCAAGAGAGAGAAGAATTGTCAAAAAAATGATTTTTCGATCAGAAAACATGGTGAGTGGGTTTTTATGTTTACAACCTGCGGTTGCCTAGAAACGAATTTTACCTTGTCGTCTGTCATCCCCCTCCCTACCTCCAGTTATGAGAGCTTATTGGTTGTGGCTACCTCTCTTCTATTGATGCTAAAATGGAAATATGAATATGGAAATTCTCATCTTTTTATTCGATAAAGACACGATTCGGAAAACCGGAAGTTTAAAATTGTTTTATGATAAATGCTTTTGCTTGCTGCATTTTTTGAAATTTTAATTTTGTTTGTAAGCACCAAAGTGTACTTTTGCTTTAAATGGCACCAAAAAAATATTTTGGAAATGAATGTTATAATTTGATAATTTTTTTTTTGTTATAAGATAAAATTAAACTTATAATTTTAGAATTTGAAAAGAAATTACTTTTAACTTCAACCTAAAGGAAATACTTTATTGAGTATTGTGAAAGCTTTTTAAAAATTCCCCTGCATGAAATGAAAAAAACAAAAACAAAATCTTATAGAATGTAACAGCAATACTTTTCGGAAATGAATCCGTTATAGGTAATGCTATTTTTTCTTCTTTTTCTGAAAAGCCAAAACCTTATTGTAAAAAGCTGGAATAAGGAATCGGAAACTTGAGTTTGCAATGTAATAATTGCAGTCATTTTATTCACATTAAAAAGAAAAACTTCATTGTTACTTCCTTTTTCCCAATCAATAATTAGCACCTGTGGTTCGAATCATTTATCTGATTAATTGAATTCCTTCTTTGTTATATCATAACTAAAGAAGATTAGAGATAATTTGCTTATGAAGTAGATATGAATCACATCTACTTGCGTCAGCCAATGTATTAATGCCCTTTTTTTATTGTTAATAATTGATTATGAATAGTAAATTTTTATTGACTATGTATAATTACATTTTGTTTTAACCTATCCGAAATGTCACTTACTAAGACAATTCATCAAAACTAAATTGTAATAAGTTATTGATATTTTAAGTCTATTAATGATCTTTAAATACTCTTAGAAAGGTATTTAGAAAAGACTTAATTACGGCACTCCTAGGGGAAAAAAACTCTAAAAAATCCTCTAATTCATACCCTCTAATTAGAGCACACCTACTATCTTTCTGGATCGAGGGTTAGCGTAGTTCAAATCAAATTCCAACAAAATTTTTCATGTGTATGCACATACAACTTAAATCTGTTACTGTTAATTAGATGCCCATAAGTTAATTTTGCTGGTACGGTGGAGAAAGTAGCAGTCTAAGATGCAATCTCATTAAAGTATTAATTACGATATCTGTCCCAAAAGAGACCACGAATAGTTTAAAAATATGATGTTAATGTAGCTAAACTGATCAAATTTAAACAAATTCTTCATTTTTAGAGGTAATATTCTAGGAGGACGGAGAAGAATAAATCATAATACAGACGACGTGAAAAATCGATGATATGAGAAATTAAACTGTTCTCCCACGTTTCACATTCTGTTAGTTGTGTTTTATCTGACAGATATCACTATTCATTTTTTCAATACCTAGATAATGCTATGAGTGAGAGAATTCTTTTTTTATTATCTTCCTAGTTTGTTTTGGAAAAAAATGTTTTTGTTTGTGGCTACTTTAAATTGTGTTTATATATCTATATTATTCAATTACTAAGTTGCATTTACTAGCGTTAACGGTTTATACAGTTGTATTTGATGGATACAAAGCGATCACATTTGTTTGAAAGAAGAATGCGCGACTAACGGACTGTTGAAAACTATTTTAATTTGATTTCGACGTTATTCAACTCACTGATAGGAATATGTCACTATAGGTTTACATATGGCCACGTGAAAGGCCATGTGGCCTTATGTCAATATGGCCAGTTTCACGTAGCCTCTTATTACAATCAATAGATGTCCAGACATTGCATTAGTGATAAAACTGTTAAACCAGTGCATACGCAAAGGGTGAATATCAGCTGGTACAGAACCATACAGCTGGAAAGGGGGAAAATGCCTGGTTTGTAGAAACCTACAAGATCTATATACTGAAAAGTTTCATTAATAGCTGGGTTTATGCTTCATTTGAGCCTCGAATTATCATTTCACAAATTTATAGGTTGAAATTACAACATTCCAATACAAAAATTACACACAAAACACAAACACCTTATATATTCTAGGGTTTCTTTATTGAATCAGTAAGACAGCATATTCCCAAAACAGAAGGAGTTATCTAATAATATTATGTAAAAAGCAAAGGACTAAAGGAGTTAAGCTTGCATCGTAGCGATGTAAAATTAAAGACTATCTTAAAAATAAGAAACGCTAAAATTGTGGTACATCATGATATTACATTTTTTTAGATAACTAATCCTTCTACTGTAATTCTCTATATCTGAATCACAAAATGTTGTATATAAAAATATAAATTTGGTAGTACTAAAACAACGAAAAGATTTTTTTCCTTTCGTTCAACCTTGCGTGTTGCCAGCACACTAGAGGTAATTGCGTGATCGCTGATTCGTCGTCTGGAGCAACGGGTCTATTAGCTTAGCCTCCAACAACGCAAGGACATGAACTTGGGGAGAAAGTCATCCAAGACGCTATCATAATGGATTTCATTTCTTTTCAGAAGTCTTTTCGTCTGGCATTGCAAAGAATTTTGCACATGATATCTGCTTTAGCCAGTAAAGAAAGAAGTAGAGAAATGTAATGGATCTTGTAAGCTTTTAAGAATGCTTTTAACTCCTTTTTTGGTAATGTTACCAGGAAGTGTTGAGTACAGAGCAGAATTTTAATGAGTAAGTACCGTGTTGTTTTTACAGGGGAATAATACATGCTCATGCACACGCACTTAGTAAAGTTCATTAACCGGATAAGAGAGTTTGGTGTACTTAACGGAAGGTAAGAGAGAAGACGGAAATGCATTTAAAAACACAAAAGGAAAAAATGCATCGCTTTATATAGCAGCATAAAATAAAGCAACTTCTAGGAAATGCAACAAACTTGTGCGGAGTTAATTTTAAGGTATTTAGTAACCATAGTCATGCATTTTTATATACATTGTTTCGAAACACATGCATGAATATTCCTTCATTTGTATTAGAGCTAAGTTTTAATATTCTTAAATCTTTATATCAATAACATTTTTAACTCCTTACCATTACTAAACAGTTTTATAGTTACTAACAGTTTTTATTTCAAGATAGTGAAATTATTAAAAAATTCCAAACTACGGTCAGTTACTGAAACTTCGCCCAAATGTAGATTCTAGTTAAATATTGGTTCATTGTCTCAAAACTAAATCCTTTTAAGAGTATTTTTTAAAAAAGGAATTAATTTAAATGTTTTTAAATATCTTGTCAGTCTAGAAATGGTTAAAGTTACGCATTTTTGATTAATGCATAATGGCACCACTAGATTAAAAATTCACTCGATCAAATCTAAGGTGCTGGATTTCAAATTTTCTATCTTTCTAGGATCAGTACAACTTTTTGTATGTTGATTGCCGCTGACACCATTTGATTTATTCACTCTTATCTAATCACACTGCCTTTTCTATATTATAGCTTAGAGATAGTAGAAGAGTCATTTAATTTAACAGAAGTTCTGAATCAAAAACCTGAGTCGCAACAGCAGGCGTATTAATTTAAATGACGGGTATCAACCTAATGCTTTCGAAAGTAATTTAGAAGATGTTTATAAGATGTTACATAAATCAATCATAAATGCCTGTTACGACTGGTTTTACTTTTTGCTTCTAATATTTCTATATTAGCTGCCATAACGAAGTTTAGAACTGTTTAACAGATTCAAATCTGTAGTTTGAAACTTGGAAATTTTTTTAGGTTTTGATTAGTCTCTGTTATTTTCTTCCCGCTGGATTGCATCAACATTTGTATTCTTTGTGTAAGATTTTTGAATTAAGCAGTGTGCAGAATACCAACCGGAAAGTATTTTATTAAAAATGATTTTTTTTTGTTTCTTTTAATTTTATAAATTGTTTATTATCATTGTCGATTTTTTTCTTATTATTTTTCTTTAAGATTTACATTATTCTTAACAATTTACTCTTAATCATAGCAACTATAAGTATTAGCTTATAATTAAAAAGCAATAATCATAATATAGAAAATTTATTTAATACCATCTCTACTTGCTTGCAGTTAAATAAAACAACTAAAAAATGAACAATATTCTCAGTACCTGCAATTTTCAAAAAAATATTATAATGAATGAAATAAAAAATTAGTTACAAATCAACCAAATTGGTATTATTAGTACAAAAGGGTTAATTTTTTTTAAGTGTTGTAAAAATAGTTGTTTCTTCTTTACTTCAAGCACTAGGCATCTCATTGCAGGTTACTTCAATTTCCCATGTGATCCTATTCAAGACATTAGACTTTCATTGGTTCCAGCCTATCTGCTTTCAATATTATCAAGCAATTCGCTGGGTAGTTTTCCTCTTTGTCACTTTCCTCTAATTCTTAGAAAAACTGTTTCTTTTATTTGAGAATGCACCATCCTATCTAGATATTTACAACCATCTAATACGAGATGCATTAACTATTTTGACAATGTCGGGCTCGCTACATTTTTTTTATTAACCCCTTAACCTGCAACTACAGGCATAGCCAGTAGTACGATGATCGGGTCGGAACTTCAAATAAATGTTGTTGATTTATTTTATATTTTAGAGATGAATAATAATTCTTTTGTATATCTACCACGATTATTACATCGGGTTGTAATTACCTATCAAATAGCCTATAAAATTAAACCATTTGCGTCTTATACACAGTATTTACATTCCGTAAGTCGTGAGCGTACAACTTAAGACCGAATTTGTCGAAGCGTGGAACGGCTGAAAGTCAGCGCGATCTTGTTTACATTTTCGGCCCAAACTTTTGGAACCTAAATCGTAGGATAAGGGTTAATTTCATGATTGCATACAATTCTATACGTTTTATTTTGTTTCACTGATCCAAAGATCTTTGAATTTTTTCTTTCAAAAAAAAAAACAACAACAACAATACCATGATCTCTTCTTTACAAAGATTCCGACATTTATTTCCGTCTAGGGCAACAGGTCTTATATGGACTTATTTTTGTTTTTATGATGATTAATTTTTATTTAAATTGGTTTCAGTTTAGTTAGGTGGTAGAAATGTTTGTTTACCATGGATAGCGAATTTTTTTATTTCGATTTTTAAATCATTACAGCAGGGCATTATGTGTTCTAATATGTGATTTTGTAACAGTTTCAAATGTATAATTATCGATCTTTTGTGAGGATATATTGATTATTTTATTTGTTGCAATTAATTTTATCGCCATTAATGGTTAGGTGGATCTGCCCTGTTGTATTCTCAAATGAGGCAAAGGTCCCGACAATAACCTGTTTAGTTAGTTCATCCCCTTTTATTAATATAATCGGCAACAGCTAGTATTTGGATTGTTCTTTGCAGAATAAATGTACTCCTAAGTTAACGAGAACATGTTTTGACATTTCAATTAGTTTCTCAATAACCAATTCATAGCATCTGGATCATCTTCTGTTTACCTTTTTCTTAACTGTTATAAATCTGAATCTATGAATTTTATTTTAAATAATTTCAATTTACGAAATTTGCTACATTGTGAATGATGCAATCATTTTCGGAAACTTAATTTCTTTTAAATACCATTTTCATTATATATATTTTTTTCTTCGTGGTAACGACTTTACTTCATAACAGTGAATTATACATTTTTTAATAATGCTGAGGTGAAATGATTTTTTCCCTTTTAACTTGTGTGTAAGCCTTGCCCTCAGATAGCCAAACAAACAACTCCTTCTCTGAATTGCTTTCGTTCAAAATGTGATAAAAGTCTATGTATAAATCTGGTCTAACGTATGCCGAATTTCAACTGTATATGAATACTTCTACGACGATTTGATAACTATCTTCAACTGTAAATATAATAGTTCAAATACGACTTGACGATAGCTCAAACCGTATTTGAGCTATCATATTCACAGACAGGCCTATTTCCAGAATTGTGTTGTTCAGTCTAGGGAAAGTCTAAAAAGAATCTCGAATTTCTCAAAATCTCGAATTCGTATTTTTAATGATTATAGTACTTTCTTTTTCTTTGCGAGAAAACAAACAAAAAAAAATTACAGAAAAAAACATAGTGAACAAGAAAACAGAGAATAACTGGGATCCTTGTTGAGTAAGGATGGTTATTTAAAACAATTCCTCGATATTCCAGTATACAACTCAGTCCTGGTGTCTTTCCCATCATTGATCGGCGTTAAAAGTTACGCGGTTCGTTCCAAAATTGCCATTGCATTTCTTTAAAAGGGGGATTTATATAATTAAAGTAAATCAACATATAACTCATTTTTGAGTATTTCATCATCACTGTAATTCACTCTGTGAAACAACCAAGTCCATCCTTCCCACACGCACTCCAAGATTCTCCCACCCCCACCCCACCCCTCCACATTCAGGGAGCATCCATTCCAAACAGCACGGTCGAAATATAATGATAAAAATTCGTGTGGGTTGGATGTCCAGTCTTCTTCTAATAATGCCAGTGCAGAGAGATTTTCATACTGATAATCAAGAATGGAGTGCCACAATTCCAACTGGCATATTTTGAAGTAATCGCGAATGTCGGACTTATGACAAATAAGCAGATATTCCAGATTTCAAGATGATGTTCAACTGTGTTTCATCATTAATTTCTGTTATGAAACAAATTGATGTATTCAGTAACTGCCTGCCTGGTAGTTGCACCTTGAAATAAAACAAATTTAATTAGGCTGTTTCATTATATAATAAGTTTATAAAATGTGAGTGTCCTTCGTGTCATTCGAACACCCTGGTTATTGCAAGCATTTAGCAATCAATAAAATATATATAAAAGAATATAGGCAATATATTTAAACAAAGAATTTATACTTAAGCTTCAAATTTATTCTTTAAAAAAAATCAGGAAATGAATTGCATACTAAAATATTTTAGTTAAAAGGGTGTTTAATCCATCAAAAATTGCATCCCATGATATATTATATATTTATTATAAATGTTATGAAAATTTATCTTTTTTCAACAACTATAAAAAAAAATTACAGAGCTAAAACGTACCATGCTAATTTCCGAAAATATAATGATATTTTTTACTGATTCATTTAGAATATAGCGGAAATCAAAAGCTCAAAATGTTTTCTAAGATATCGCTTGCTAATAGAACCAGTGGTGTTTAAACGTTTATCAAACATTTTTTACTACCTTGAAAGGAAAGCTAATAACATATTACAACAAAGTGACCCAAGCTGGATTAGTTAAAAAAATTTATGAAAAAAAAATCTGTGTTTAATTGTCTACTAGAGCGTGTTTTTTTATTTTGATTTGGTAAATTTAATTTTTTTGAACAATTATCAAATTGAAAAAAATAGTGCAAGGATGAATCTGATTGTTTTTAATGCTCTTTAAAATAGTGAACATGTATGGTTTTTATGTCAAACAAATTTTATATTCAGATTCTAACTTTTGAAAACCATGAGTCATGTACGTGAATTTTTAAACTTTCAAGAAGATTTTTTATTATAAATATTCGATCATTATTAATATTCATTCATTCAGGAAATTGACTGACCTATTATCATCGCAACTTTATTACCTTCAAAAGCCAAACTTTCTAATATACAATCTAAAAAATGTACTATTATTAATGGGCCGTAGTGGCCTGGTGGTAAGATCTCGGCTTGTGAGCCGTAGGATTTCAGGTTCGAGACCCCATTCCACCGAAGAACCGCCGTGTAAGGGGGTCCGTTGCACAATAAATCCGTCAGTGCCAAACCTCCTCCCGTTGATGTGGTGTGGTGTGGTGTGGAGTGGAGAGGGGGTGCCAACTCAGGTGTTGTCCTCGTCATATGACCACGGTTCAAAATTACGAGGTCCGCCCCAAAATAGCCCAAGTGTTGCTTTAAACGGGACGTTAATATAACTAAACTAAAGTACTATTAATAGTCGCATGTCTTTGGCGAACAGTAATTTTGAAAGAACTATTAGCGCTCAATTTATTGGCAATTAATTGTTGGAAAATATGGTTACTACACAATAGAATATTAAATGTATATTTTTTATATATTTTGATTTTTTCCAGTCGATTGAAACCAAATTTCGTCACAAACCCCCAATTATAATCGCATACCAAATTTCATTTATTAAGTCGTTGCTCTTTTGAGTTATCGTTTACATGCATGTAGAAATACTGATCGATAGAGTTTAACCTCTTGACATATTGGGTTTAAAATTGGTACTAAATGTAAACTTAGATGCCAATTATATCTACTAAATTAGATCCATCTAGCTCTTTTTGCTAGATAACTATTATGTTACCTTGCCTTCAGATAGTCGGAGAGAATCCCTTCGAATGGATTTCGCTCAAAATTTGACAGAAATCTGCAAACAGATCTATTGTCCATATACCCAATTTCATCTATTTAGCTAAAAGCATATTTGAAATATCATGCTCACAGACATATCTAATTCCAAAATTTTTTTTTCAACTTAGGGTAATTAAAATATGAAGATCTTTCAAAATCTCAATTTTGAAGTTTTTGATGATTACAATACATCGTGTGTAAAAAATTAAAAATAGTATTAAAAATTAAAAGAAAAAATCGAATATGAAAATAAAGATTACTATAAAAACTGGCAAAAAATCACAATAATTGCATTTTTTTTAATTTTTTTTTTCTTAATTTGTTTTATCCTTACTGCTAATATCATAATTTTACTTTGAAATAACTTTAGCTATATTATTTTCTAGCATTTTAGCTAAAACAAATAGTTAAAAGCTTTATAAAGGTAGCATTAATAGACGCACTGCTGTTTTATCTAGCAAGCCGAGAGAGAGCGATGAACTGACCAATGGCGAAGCTCATTAAAAATGAAATGGGTACGAATCGCCCTGCAATTCAGAGCGCATCGTAGATTCCGGATGCTTTTCAGAGCGTACAGCAGGCAGATATACTCTCGAGTGACACGTCTAGATTAAATCGTGAAACTTTTTTTCTCTAACCGCTTATTATTGTACTTCATCGGGCTACATAGAAACATTACACGAATTTTAAATTTTTATGTAGGTTGAACCAATTGTAAAACTTGAACAGCAATAAGCAGGAAATGGTTTTCGTACTACTACTTTAACAATAGTTGCTGAAAAATAGCAAGATTACCCCACCTGAATGTTAACGATTAAGTCGGAAAGGTTATATAATATACGTATATGTGTGTGTAGGACTGGGTGGGACAAAATGCCCATTCAATGCCATTTGGATCAGTGTCTTGCGTACTGATTAAGAAAAGAAGTAAAGTTTAAAGAAAAACAGTACATTTATTTAGAGTAAACAAAATTAACAGGACATTGACAATTAAGACAGAAAAGGTTAACTACATTAAAGTTTGAAGTTAAAATACTTAGATGGCACTAAAGCATGAAGCCAAACAATATGTCTGCCCATAGCAAAACTATGTGCAGCCGTAGCGTAAGATTATCAAACATTAATCGTTACCGGAGACGAAGAACTCTCTCCTTCTTTCTCTTCGAGTCAATGCCAATAGCTCGCTTTTAACTGAAGCCTATGGTCATGTGACTTAGCAGTATAACAGTGGAATAGCCACTAATTAAATCTATCTCCACACACACACACACACACACACACACACACACACACACACACACGTATATATATATATATATATATATATATATATATCGGATTGATTAGAAAATTGTGAATTTATTGGGAAATGTGAAGTATCTTTTTCACCCAAACAACCATCATCGTCGTGCTTCCCTACTGG
This sequence comes from Argiope bruennichi, assembly GCF_947563725.1. Classification (NCBI taxonomy): domain Eukaryota; kingdom Metazoa; phylum Arthropoda; class Arachnida; order Araneae; family Araneidae; genus Argiope; species Argiope bruennichi. The sequence continues at coordinate 29,606,622 of NC_079158.1, read as the reverse complement.
CATCAAATAATCATTTTTCAACCTTGTAGACTAAAATTAAATCATTCTTAAATGTTGTAAGAAAAGAAAATTTTCGACTAAATTAAAAAATTTTAAAGATACATACATATTTTATGGAATTGCGGATTCCATTTTTCACTCCACTCCAAAACACTCAAATGATTACCCTGGATCTCCCAGGTACACAAGTGTATGTGAGAGAACCACTTTAGTGTAGAATCGGAAGATCAAACGCTGAAGGTGTGGAATGGGAGAATGGAAGATAAGCTAGGGGATAGTACATTTGTCATTATTCATTCCATATTATGAGATTTGATCCAAAATACCTCTGAAAATTGATACTAAAATTATTGTACCTGGAAGACAGAGCTTCAATTGGCAGTTTTTGGTAAAATTGTAAACAAAATCCTATCCTATGACTGGTAAAAGTTATAAGCGAAATCTAATTGAGTTTCAAATGAAGGATCGAACATGAGAAAAATGCATAAGAATCCGACGCCCAACTTCTCCATCTCTGCATGACGCTTATGCAGGTCATGTATAGCCATATGTCAGTATTTAGTTATACATTTTTTTAGGTCTGTATAGCCTGGTTGATAGGGCGTTGGATTCGCGTCTCTTGGGTCGCGAGTTCGAACCACGCCGGCCGAAGACTCTCCGCGTGCTTGGTGACTGACGCGCGTATAAATCTGTCGGGGTTACAAAGTCCTCCATGTCGAGAGTAATGCCACTGGGGTTACTGGATCAGGGGTGATCGTTTTCTGATTCAGGTCTAAATTACAATTTGTGGATGAGTGAATGAAATGTGTGAATGAAGTCCACCCCGTAAAAAGGGTTGTGACGTGTGTGTAGCTAAGTCGTTCTCTTGGCCCTAGATGGCGCTATGAAAAAACAAGAGACGTGCCCTTGGCTTAAACCACAAATGACTTCTTAAAGTCAGTGGGCTTGTCGAGACAAGAGCCCTTAGAAACAACAACATACATTTTTTTTGAGAAAAATCGCGTTTTTTAAGGAAAAACATCTACATAGATAAACTTAAAAAGCAAAAATTTGTCTGAATATAAAGTTTGATCCAAATTGATACAGCAGTTTCCCATATGCACGAAATAAATTTTTTATATATACATAAAGAAATGCTCTTTTAAAATTATAAGACATAATTCAACACCTGAAGAATTGCATGGATTCTCAATTATTTCGATACGAATGCTGGATATAGACGGCAAATTCACACAATGACTCAATCCACGAGCTCCGATTTTAGCTAGCATCAGCAGGATTATGCTTGATCGCAGACCACACGATAGAATTGCATTTCTTGTTTGCAGATGTACATATCTTATAGACATACATTGAATGCGCTTGGCATCGTTTGATTTGTTCTTAGTTTTATTCCATAAAGTAATACACACAACACTTCCGAAATAATCTGAGCAAGAATTACTCTCAAATAATTTGCTCAGAAGTCAGATCGGCATTCAAACTTTTAATGGCGAATATCTAAACGGCGTGCAATATGTACCTTTTTTTGGTTCGGTATCACATTCAGTGGCATTATTCTTGTGGAGAGGACTACCGGAGTGAAAGGGTTAATTGAATCAATATAAATTGCATTCCCGAAATGGAAGACATCATGTAATTAATAAAAAAATATACGTTAATTAAGGAGGCAATTCATATTTTTAATTAAAATGTTTAAATATGTGTAAATGACGATAAGTTGGATATTATATAGAATTACTATAATCCTCTATTTGAGAGAGAAAAAAAAATTATAAAATAATGTAATAAAAATTCATTTTTATTTGAACTGAAATATTTCATCATATTCTGTAAACTCAATTCGTGCTCACATGATATACGTCAAATGCGTCACGCCAATTTTACTAATTACTGAAACATCCGACAAGAAAGAAAAGATCTGATTTAAATAGTAGCACAACATAAGAAATGTACACTCAGATATCCTATGCTATTATGTGACTGTAACATCAATAAAACTTACTTCATTTTAATTCCATTACAAGCTCTCATTATAAGTAGAATCAAGTACAAGCTCTGTCTACTACATTTCGTGGTTTACTTCACTGTTATCGGATTAAAGTGCAGTTGTGAAAATGCGCTAGATATATATTTCATACTACAGGCAAATTCATTCCCCCATCCTATCACCACTCCTCGATTTCACACAACGTGAAGATATTTGATCTGCGGCTTCATATTTAATATGAATAATTCGGATATTTAACCTGTGATCTGATCATTGAAGATTTAACATCAAACCAAAATGATTTGACTACTCAGTTTATCCCTGTCTGTTTATTTTGAAAAATGCATTCCACAAAATATCCATTATATACTCCATCTCGTAAAATATCCATGTTCCTTAAAAAAATGTTAAATTTGCTCCAATTTTTTTTGTTCAAAATGTTGAATTAATTCGACAGCCTAGATATATCTTATTTCAAATCGATAACATTGTAATTGATTTTTAACACTTTCTGATGTGCTAGAATTTTACAATCCCTTACAATTGTACGTGTCTGGCGACTATTTTACTATTTTCAGAACTTAAACGATTTATTGATATATTTATCGCGAAAAGTTTTAAAATAAAAAGCGCCATCTGGTAGTGAATTTTTAAAAATTTGATTTCTTGATTTCAGTATAATTATGGATTATGCAAAAATTGGAAACCCAGAAGTGGAAAATAAGAAAATAAAATAATCGTTTTTATTCGAGTACTAATACAGGTACACTAGTTATAATTGGTTTAAGGAAATTTTAAATACAATGTTATTGCTCATACTAGTTGAACTAACGGAAAAATTTTTTCGTTTTAATTTTTCTTATTTTTAATAAATATATAAGCTCACCAAACCATTCTTCCTATTAGAGTATACCTATTTGTAAAAATATACTATACTGTCGAACAGTTTTTTAATCATTCTAAAGCTGGGGTTACGATGTTACGGGCATCTTCCAACAATGGACGCTAGATTCTTTGAAGCACCGTGTGGTTGGCTATTTGTATCAAACCACTCACTTATGTGGACGTACGGCTATATGACGCATTTATTTTACTGTCACCGAAAAGTTTTGTAAAGAGGACATAGAACTTTTGTAACAGAAAATAAAAGCCTCAATATGGGGACATGAAAAGAATTTCGTTTAATTTATTTATCATACTGTAGTTTTCTTCATCAAATGTTACAATTTATCAAGCTATTAAAAATAAAAGCTCTCGGCTTCTGGGCGGCACGTCTTATAATTGTAAAAAGATAAGATAAAAAAAATTCATTGAAGGTCGATATTGCTCAGGGTCTAATTTTGTATTGACTTGAAAATTACGAAAATAGTTTTACTACTTCCTTATCCAATATCCCCTTTTAACCCTTAACTGGGGACGTGCGGTCTGTGAGACCGCTAGTGATGGATTTTCGGTCACCCCTATTCTATTTTTAGCTCAATTGAATGGATTGACCTTGTAGCTTCCTGTTTTGTGACCTTCAATACACGTGCACTTTTTCAACGGATTTCAGCGGATGCTTTTTAAAATAATGCAATTATTTCTTTAAGCGCGGTCTCTAAGACCGCACCTCCCTGTTAGTGTCCCAGTGATAAACAAGACTTAGCAGAGGGCACTAAAACTTGGGACACGAACTATCATCCAATTTACTGATCATGTTATGAAGCAGTGCTCCAAACACTTCTAAATGAAACAGAAAGTGATTTTAGTGATAAGGATAATTGTACAGAAGAATTTTTCGATGAAAGTTTGCATTCAACTAATTCTGATATATATGTTCAAACATAATTCATTTTTCTAGTGATAATGTATTTTGAAAAATTTATAAAATATATTAATATACCAATATATATATATATATATATATATATATATACAGAATTTATAGGTTGATTTTTATACTAGTTCTTAACCTGTATGTTTAAAATGCTCTAGAAAACCGTGCTATGAAAGTCACACAAGCCGATAAAAAAATGGCCAATTTGACCCATTGTCAATTTTTTTTTTTATATAACTGTTGAATTTTACATTATATTGTCTTCTATATACTTTCATATACTGTAAAAATAAATATGATTTAAAAAGTAAAAATTAATATGTTTTTTCAAGAATATTATTTATTGTAACATGTATTTTGAGAAGAAAATTTATGTTCCAACGCATTTACTTTTTTCAATGATAATATATTTTGAAAATTTCTAAAAGATATCTATATACCAAGAGAAATATCTGCAAAATATATTGGCAGTATTTCATTCCAATACATTCATTAGAAAATTTAATTTGAGTGTAAATGAAATGCGGTCTCGTAGACCGCACCTCCCCAGTTAAGTCCTAAAATTTCACCTCCCCAGTTAAGGGTTAAAAACAAATTTGATAGATCTTCAATATTACCGCACAAACAGAATAACCAGAAATCGGCGTGGCTCAATCTGCAGAGCATCTCATTTCTGATTGGTTGGACCATAGTTCGAATCTCAGACCAGTTTGGTTGATTCAGTTTTTCTGGCGCAAGAGCCGTATTTGGCCATGTTGCGCCAGCAAATGTAAAGTCATAGAGCAAACTATAAAACCACGCATTATAAAATATAAAAGCAAAAGCTATCAACATAAAAGATGCAAAAAATAACAGTGCCAGAATGTATAATGTTAATAAATTTAAATGAAAAAGCTATACGTAAAAAGTGTTACAGTGAAGCGATGTCAAAAACCAAACATGATCAGAAGTAAAAAAGTACTAAAAACAAGTATAAAAGCCAATGATTTTTAAAAGTTTTTAAATGTTTGGGTAGAATTTCTTATCAACCAAGTCTTGTAAAGTGAATGGCGATGACTTTAAAATGTGTGAACGAGAGGAATTTAAAGATGGGCATTCGATTAAAATATGATTAAAGGTAAAATCCACACGACATATGAGGCACTTCAGTGCCACCTCGCAAAAGATGAGATGTTTATGCGTATAGCGAGTATGCCCTATAGGGAGGAGTGTCAATATGCTACCTTGGCACGAGATCCCCAGCCAAGATGCTTTATGCAAAGACTGGAATTCTTTTATTTAAAACACTATCTATTGTTTATCTAAGATCTAGAAGTTTCTAGATCTTTTTTAAATATTCAAATTGGATTGTTCTCGAACATTCTATATATGTATAATATATTCTATATGTATTCAGTATGTATAACATATTCTATATGTATTCAGTATGTATAATATATTCTATACTAGCCGCCTTTGGCGACCAGCCGGTTCGCCAATCTTAATGTTCGTTAAAATTTTAATAATTAAATATTTTATGCAATTCCAACTTTAATAGATTCTTCAGCAAAATATTTTAAAACTTCAAATTTTGATAGTCATATAATTCACTCATAATATTATAAAGGCCTTCAGTCATAACGTGATATGTATCTCTCTAATTTTCTGTTACCCCTCGTAGAATTTATGCTTTAAATTAAAGTGTAAAGGATTCATCTGCAATTAATATAATAATATTTTTTACTGAAACAAAGCATTTTTTTAATAATATTATTACTGATAATAGAGTCACTGAGCGTTTCAACTTTATGGGCACTAAAGAATATCTTTCTTAATTTATATAATATCTCAAGAATTTGTCAACAAAATTTTCTCAGATTCATCATGAACGGATCGATTCATTAACAATGTTTCATTTTAAATGCATCAAACACTAAGAAAATAAAATGAATCGTTTAAAATAATTGGTCTAAAACAGGTTTAAAAAACTACTTAAAAAACGATGTACTTAAAACTATAAGCATATACAAAAAAATATATAACTAACATAAATACAATTTACTTACAAAAGCATACAACTAACCTAAAAGTAATTTAAATCGTCCGTTGTTAATGGTTGCCATGCCAACAATCAGAACACAGTGCGCATGCGTGAATTTTCTTCGCCAGCTCCGGTAACGCAAATGCGTGAATTTTTCTACGCCAGTTGGGGTAACGCTATGCAGATTATACATTTTTAATTTCCTTTATTCTGTGTTATTTTAATTCAAAAGTACTTCAGAATGAATCTGAAACATGGATTAATTAACAATGTTTAATTTTAAATGCATAAAACATTAAGAAAATAAACAGAATCGTTTGAAATAATCCGCCGAAAAATCTTAACCCTAGCCTCATTACTGTTGGGAGAAAAAAAGAACTAAAGCCTAAATCATTTGGCGTTGGGGAAAATGGAAGATTATTTTGGCGGAAAAGTTGGCGGTGGGGAAAATGGAAGATTTTTTTGGCGGGAAAGTTAGTTTTTAATTAATAATTAAAATTCTAATTAAAATTTCAAAAAAAAGTGACCCCAGGTGCACATTCCCGACCTCTAAGGTATACATGTACCAAATTTGGTAGCTGTATGTCAAATGGCCTGGCCTGTAGAGCGCCAGCACACACACACACACACACACAAACACACACACACACATTGAGCTTTATTATAAGTATAGATATAGATGTATTCAATATGTGTTGGATTGTTCTCAGTCTCGTGCTATTGTGAATTCCTTCGCTCCAACAACTCTAATTGTTTGTTTAAACTAACGACGTAGTGTTTTTACATCACTGTGGCAATATAATCTTTCGGTTTTATTTATGCTTTCTATAAAATTGGAAAGTTCTAGGTTCAAAATATATAATAAATTGTTAAAATAAAAGGAGGAAAGCGAAATTCTATGGTCTAATGGAAAATTGCTACTATAATTCCATAAAAATCAATTACATCCTTTTTATTATATTTGTGCAAGTACATGATAATGGGTAGCAAATTTTAGTCATGGTAGCCAGAATTATTTTACAAAACATCAAAAACCCAAGTTTATAACAAAGAACATGTGACTTCGAGTTACTTGCTCTTTCCTTTCCATCACAACATTTTAGAACCGTTTATATTTTATTTATTATCGGCTTTTAGTGACGAAAGTTTTCTATTGATCCATCAATAATAATCGAAATTCAATACTAACAGATGCCATTCGCGGAAAAGCTTCACAGTTTTGAAGACCGTAGTTAAACTCGGTAACCATGGAAACACAGAACGACGCCAAATAAGCCTCCTTCGCATGTCATTAGTAGCTCATGATTGCATATAAGGTAGTTTAATGGCTTAAAGAGATTTTTCCAAGAGATAGAATAGAGAATGGAAAATAAATGGTTGTTTTGCCACGAATGGACCTTAATGAATGTCTACATCACACTTATTGACATATTAGTGATTTATTTCTTCTCAAAAGCGGGAAAAATAAAGCTTTCAGGGAAAAATTCAATAGAGTTAGTATGCGCTCTCACGATAGTGCTGCTCTTTAAATTTAGATTTGATGGCGCATCTTGAATTTGTTGCTCGAAACATTAGTCATGATTCTTCTTCTATTTGGTATATTTTTCTCTTTTGATTTTTGTTGTTATATTGCTAGTTCTTATATTGAAACTTAAAATGTGTTTTTTACATTCTTATACACGAAGAGTAAATATTATAATGGCCGCAAAATTCAACATCTAGATAGTATTAGCGAATATCCATGCTGCAGATCTACCGTGATCTGAAAACACATTATTGGAACCACGTCTGTCTATTAACTTAAAAATGCTTTGATCTAGGCGAATCAAATTCGACATGTTGTATTTACATTGAATTTGTAAATTGCTATCAAACTTTGAACTAAATCCATTTGCAAGAAGTTTGTCTGTCTGTCCCAATGCAAGTGAATGTGATGACTACAAAGCTTAAAAAGTTAGATTAATAAAACATGGTACACAGTTTCAGCATTTAAATCTTGGATAAGGATCTAATTTTGATCGAAATCGATCAACAGCTTAACAGTCTATCGGTTTGTACATCTGCATGCATGTAAAAGTGATGATTCAAAAACGCAATGTCGGAGATACATGGAATTTGCTATTGAAAGAGTTGGATAATTTGTATTTCTAAGTCAAATTTCATTTTGTTTTAAAGCAGGTATCCAAAATGCATACCAGACTTTCATCATTACATTATAGAACAAAACACTCATGCGTGGAACTCTGAAAAATAAAAATCGGAGCATCGTGATGTTCATGACTTTATCCAAGATTCACGATTTTTATGAGGCAGTAGAAACCGATAATACCTCTGTTTGAGGGTATTAGAGAAAGTTTCCACTGTTTATACTGACTTTTAAACATTGCTAGATCTATTCCACAACATTTTCTATTAAAATATGAATCACACACATATCGGGAACTACTAACAGAATGTTTAATATAAAGTCAATTTAAAAGTTGCCATTCGAAATTTAACTCTTTAAAAGTATCAAGTAAAAACATTGGAAATATTTTCAAAGCACAAACGATTTTCCATTTTGCGTCATAACAAATGTATGAAAAAAATTGCATTTTTTTACTCAGAATGGGTGCGTCAGATGTAAATATAGTCATAACATAGTATAAGATGTTAGATGATAACTTGTTACGCAATGTTTGAGACAAAGTAACGTTTGTATGTAAATTTTACCATGTAAATGGGGCATCATATAAACAATCGCAGTATATAATTGAAATCTACTTTACTTATACAGTTACTAAACTGTATTCTAAATTGACTTTAATTTCAACCGATATTTTCGAACATTTAGTGATTTTTCAAAACGAAATTGAAGCAAAACGGACTACACAACTTTATTAAATCTTGCTTGGTTGGAGTAATTCTAGTTATTTGGTTAAAATAGAATTATTTTGTAGCTACTGATTGAAATAGTTTAAATAAATCTTATTTGACTTTGAAAACTAATAAATATATTTTTATTTATTCTGAAAAGAACAAAATTATATTAAAATATTCAATACCTGAACATTCTTCGAAAGAATTTTCAGACCACTATTTCATTTGATTTTTTTGATAAGTTCATCGTTTATGACCATGAAGTGCAACCTTGATATTTAATTGTGAAATATAGCATTGGTCTGATTAATTCGAAGAAAGATTAGGCAATTAATGTAAAATATAAGAAACAAACTTTCTGGTAATAAAAAGTATTCTTATATTGATACATTTTTGTAATTAACTTCATATACATGCTTGAAATCATCAACTTGTGTTGTTTTTTTTTATTAATCTTAGACAGCTAAGCATTCGCATAATAGACTTCCAATCCTTGCGGTTTTGCGAATTCGTTATGTTTCCTTGCGATAACACAACCTCACTCGTACTATCTTCATAACATGTTATGAAGAATAACTTCTTAAATAAGTTATCCGAAAGTAATAAACACAGATTTAATATGTTACTTTTTGAAATTTACTGTATTCGTCATCTAACAGTTGAAGGTTTAGTTAAAGTTAAGGTTACACACGTTATTAAAGTTAAAATATGCACGTTAAAGTCTAACATTAAATGTTAAAATTCGATTTTTTTTGTGTGAAATTATTTATTTAATATTCTTACTATTTGAACAAGTTTCTTTATAAAACCATTATAATTTTGTTTCTAAGTTTAATCTTTGGGACGTTACATTGATTTTTATATTTGGATTCACATATGTTTTAAAGCTATTTTACATCTTGAAATGCTGTTTTCTCAAATGTTCATCTTTTATAGAATTTTTGAAGGAAATATCCCAAAAATTAAAATTTGATGCACATTTGTTCAAATTTGGTATAGTAATTTCTCAATATATTTTGCGGTTCCTGAATAATTTAGAAGAAAATAAGTAATTTATTTATTTAGAAATATTTTATAGTTATTTTAGTGCTTCACAATGTGAAAAAAATTGAAAATTTCGTGCTATTTATCAGTTGAATCCCATTATTTAAAGCATACATAAAAAATACAGTTTATTTTTTTGTAGATAGTTTAATAAATATATTATCTAATTCTTATCTGCAAAATATAAACAAAAATATTTAATAAACCTCTAAACTAGAAGATAATTCTTTTTAGTCAAAAAAAGCCCCAATTAAAAAAAAACATTTGCCACTTAACAATACTGAAAGGTCAGTTCAAGACAGGATTAAACTTTCGACAAGCAAATGCAGAATTTAAACTTTCTGTCCATCCAATAAACGCAGAAAGACAAAGTATGTATGTCACTATTGCAGCAAATCTATTTGTGGAGATCACAGGTTTGTGGCGAATAGTGATGCGCGAGGATAGAACCTGGGACCTTGTGGTTCACAGCCCAATAACATGACCATGATACAAAAGCAATTGCTCGTGCAGCGTAGTTGTTAACTGGCTTATAAGCTATTCAGCACAGGTTGAACATCTGTCAAGAGTATAAATGCTTAATCTTTAACCACTTTCCTATTTTTGAAAAACTGAATATTATATTACTTCCCTTAAAAACTGTGATAATTTGTTCGAAATAAAATGTTTGTTTTTAATGTGTTGTCTACAAGTGGGAAAATAAATTACAGATTTACATTGCTTCAAATTTAATTATTTAAGGTTTGAAATAGAATATAACAGTTATATTCATATTTTTGGCATCTAATATTTCCATGACATTTTATAAATTAAAGAAACATCTGGAAGTGAGTCATAAAGAATACATTAGTAAGTATTAATTTTCAACAAAGTGGATTTAGTGTTTATGGTTATTCAAATTGCCAATAATTTTCAACAAAGTGGATTTAGCATTTGATTATTCAAAGTACCAATATGTGATAATGATGTATAAGACAGGAATAGAAGTTAAGTTCAGTTTATGATAGCTGTAAATAATATCCACATTATATGAACATGATAGAAATGTCAAATTTATAGAAATATAAATATATTGTGCGAATAGAATATACATGTGTCCCTTTATTCTTAAACGCTTTACGAGGTTTTAAATGAGGCTGATATGCAATCAAAACAAACAGCGTATTAATCAGCCACGGTTTGTGTAGGGCGTTGCTGGAATATGTGAAGATAATTTCTTAGCATTACAATTCAATTTGCCTGTACGGTGGTTTGGGTTATAATAATATAAACACTGTATTATCAAAAATTTAAAATCTAATAACTTACTCGTTACACATTGGTGTAATAATTATGACTATATTATAACCAAGTTAGTTACATTAGTATTACCGTGGAATTTTAGATATTTCATTAGTTAAAATAATCATTTGCATCAGTAATTCTTTTCTAGTTTTCATTGTCAAACGAGAACAAATGAGTAATTAAAAAATTACTAATGTATTTACTTCTCTTTCCTTTCACAGAAATCTCTTTTTCTGCTAAAAGCTGCATTTTAATGCGATTTGTGAAATTCTGTAACCATTAAAGCTTCCAAATGACTACCTGTCAGCATGGAATACCCTGGTAAGCCACGGTTATCATTAAATAGTATGTAAGGTTTACAGATTTAATTACTTAATACAATTAAACTATTCGAATTTTCATATGTGAAGTAGAATGAAGCATTATGTTTGAACGTTTCCCCTACTATCCGTTTATCATATTTTTTAAGACAGCATTTTTTTAAGGAAATATTTACTTTCCATATATGGTCTGAGTGCCTAACAAATTATCAGTGTACAACATTAAAGAATATTTAATTTTTGAACTTTTTACCCATTAATACTTTTACTCCAGCCAAAATGAATATTATATATAATATACAAGGTGATAGGTAAATTTAATGGTGACCGTTCCATTTAAGCCCTTTAAATTCAAAACGGGGTCTCGTATAAGCAGGGTGGTAATATGTACCTTTAATAAAGTGACTTTACTGAATTCATTGAAACAAGTTATGGCGGCCCTAGCGGTGAGATAAGGAAGATACAAAAAATAAAATAGAAAGACCAAAAAGATTTTTTTACTACGCTATACCAAAACTTAAACACAAGCGAAAAGTTTAATGGAGTTATATTTAAAACTAGTGGAGATATTTGCTATTAAAATTATAAATTCCCCGTGACGTGAAAAAAGGTGCGTCTTAAAACTCAAAAATGCCTTTTCAGATTTCGAGGAAAAATAATTGCATATACGATTCTCTTCATCACAGGAGAAGCTAAATCAAAATGCCTTAAACAATGCAAGTATATAACAATTTTTAGAGAAGAATAATTCAGATTTTTTTTTAGATTCTTCCAGTGCATATATTTGCATATTTATAAGAACTTTGAATAGCGAACGAATTTAATTGATATCTTCGACCAGTAATATACAAATTATGGCCCGTTTAGAAGTTCTATCCGGATTTTGGTTTTGCTGCAGTTTTAATAATAGTACAGAAATTTTATAGATATTATGAATACCATTTTATTATAAAATATACCTTATTAGTACAGAGATAATGACAAGTATTACATGTGAATACTGTGGAGTTTTGCATGCTGGTATGTACACAACATCCGGTGAGAATTATAATGTACTTGGCGAAAACATCCATGAACTAAAGGAATAAGACAAATATCTTAAAATAGCGAAGAAACCTGAAATTTCCATAATTGGCGCTTTTTAAAAGATAATAACGCAAGGTTTAAAACTTTAATTCTTCCTAATATCAAATTATGTTATTTGCTTTCCGAATATATTTTCGTTGTTTCAAGTTCAATTTTTTAGATCAATAAAATTGTAATCTTAGTCTTTTTTTTAAAAAAATAGAGTCGCTTTACACAGTAAATAAATACTCAGAATGCCAAATGGGGCCACAATCAATTTTTCCCGGATGCACTACGAACATTCGATTATATGTCTGTGTTAATAAATTGTACTTGTAACAAAAGAATTTTTTAGAAATGCAATGAGATTCATTCATCGTGTTAGTATTAAACATTTTTGTAAGACTTTAACGAGTCTTATTACAAGTTATATTGGACAGTTAAATTTCTTTGTCAGTTCCTGAATTATTTTTTCTATCCCTATCCAAGATGAATTATTATTAGCGAAATATATATATTCAAACGAAATATATATATTCAATATATATAAATATATTCAAACCTTCTATATTCTTCAAAAAGAAATTCTATATTTTTACTTCATAAACTCTAAATAACATTGCTATCATTTTGCCATAGATCCTTCGCAGGATGTCCCAACAGAGCTGAAGCCATGTGGGATATGTGGAAGAACATTTCGTCCTGATGCTTTAGTAAGTTTGTCTCTTCTACATTTTTTTTATGTCTGAGAGGTACATTAGTACTGAATTTTAGTGAAGACTTAATCTTAATTTTCCTGCAATAAGAATGATTTTATTTCTAAAGCAAACCTTACAATAAAATTGCTAATGTGTAGGAAAAAGAAAAACATTGAAAAACTTTCAGAGTAAAATGTAATGATTTATTTTTACTGGGATCTCCTTTATATTTCAAATAACAAGAAATTGATCAGTAAATCATTTTGATTAAAACTATTTTTATTAATTTTATATTTTCGTTATTAGATATTTTACTTATTTGAGCATTCGCTTCACAAAATATGTTCTGTGTAGTTGTTCACCCGTGAAGAATAAGAGTTTGAAGCAGTTCTGCCGTAATTAGTCAGTAGCAATGAGAATAAATAGAACGCATTCCATCTGTAATAGTTACATGTATACTTATAAATATTTCAATACTTATGATTCATTAAACAAATTAGTTATGAATCATATGGATAAAGAAATTATTTCAAAAAACACGGAAGAATGTATTAAAAAAGTATTCTAAAAACGTGGGGTGAAAATAAGACGCAAAAAAACTGGTAGAGAATACAATTCCAAAGACAAATTTCTAAATTAAAACCATTTTAAAACTAAAGACTTTAAAAAATCCTTATACAGCAATCCTATTTCTTATAATAAATAGAATTTGAAAAATAGCCATAGTATACTAAATCTTATTTAATTTGTATTCAGCAATAGTACGAAGAAATACATTATATATTTTTTAAAAATCTCTTCCATTTTATAGGGAATAAGCTAGAAAGTACAATAAAATGGTGTTTAAGCGACCAAAAGAGAAATTTCTCTTATCTGTAGTAGCACTGCAATGATACGAAATATTGTCTGTATAATCAGTACTCAATACTCAACTTTATTATACTGTTTATTATCATATACGACAATTAAAAAAATTATTATTAAGTTAATAATACATAATGAAAGCTGCTGTGCCTAAAATGTGCGTAAATGATTGTCTACATATTTAAAATTGTACAAACTTTGAAATTTCCTATAATAACACGTTTTTGCAATATCGTGAATAGATTCTTCGTAGAAAAATTACACGAAGAACAAATTTTGGTTAATATAATATGATTTCATAGGGGGATGTTTGGCATTTTCCGTTAAGGGTCGTTTCCATATTTTGATAAGTAGAAAATCTTTGAAAGTCTGTAATAATTGGTGTGCAAATAGAAACTTGGCTCTGAATTTGGATGTATTCAAAACATGCTTTAAAATATCCAATTCGCCCATTATTTTGGCTATCTGGAACTTAATCATTACTGTTCTTTTTTTATATAAATTTTAATCATTTACAACCTGTTATTCCGTGCGTATAAGAGATGGATAACAATGAGCAACATTCACGGAATTGCATTTTATCCTGTTCCCAAAGGAAAAAAAGAAAATCTTCTCAAGCTATAGAATTGATTAATTTGACTTTGGGTGTGATCATTCCGTGAGTCATTCAACTGTTAAAAAGCAGTTTTGAATATTTCGTGATGGAAACTTTAATCCTGAGGTCGATCCATGTACAGGTGCAGTAAAAAAATATTTGAAGACAAGGAACTTCAAATTTTATTGGATGAAAATCCATGTCAAACTCAGAAAAAAATTGCAGAATAGTTAGGCATTGCTTACAAGCAATATCACTTCGGTTGCATGCAATGGGAAATATACAGAAAGAAGGAAAATACATTCTCTCTCATAAACTGACGGTAGAAAACAAAAACCAAAAAGTTGACATATGTATACATCTGCTTTTTCGATACAAAAGAAATATTTTATTTTTCATGAAATCATTACAGGTGATGAAAACCGGATTTTGTAGGACAATTCTAAACATAGAAAATCATGGGTTGATCCAGGCAGCCATCAATATCATTTGCCAAAAGCATTACTGTGTATCTGGTGAGAATGGAACGAGTTAGAATCTGAAGGCGAAAATTGATATTGTTTTATTACAAGCTTGTCTACATACAGCAAAAGAACTTAGGAAGTCCTCTTTTTCTTAGGCATGGAAGTTGTCAGCAAGTGGCATATTCTCCAGATTTGGCTTACAGTTGGAACTTTTTTTTTTTTTTCGATTACAAATTATTCATATCGATATCATTATATTTGAAACATAAGCGGTTTACGAAAGTTAATGTGCGAATATAATATTAAAGAATAAGTAATAGAAAAGAAATTAAGTTAATTCCACCCTTGAGCTTTAAGATCTCACTTCTATTCCCAGAAAAAATCAAAGAGCATCTCGTTCCCCTCAGTTGACATGAAAGCCCGTTTTGTACGGTGTAGAGAATATAGTAATTAGAAAAGGGACCTATGGAAGATCATTTAATTCATTGACGAGTCCAGATTCGAGTCAGGGCTTCGGTGGCGTGGTGGAAAGGTCTCGTCTTTGAAACCGGAAGATTTCAGGTTCATGACCCGATTCCACCAAAAACCATCGTCTAAGCGGGTCTGGTGCATCTTAAATCTGTCCAGGTCAAACGTCCTCCCGCTGGTGTGATGTGGTGTGGAGAGGGGGGGGGGGGTGCCAGCTCAGGAGTCGTCCTCGTCATCTGACTACGGTTCAAAATTACGAGGTCCGTCCCAAAATAGCCGTAGTGCTGCTTTAAACGGGACGTTAATCTAATTAAACTAAACTAAACCAAATTCGATTTAAATGCTGATGCTTGTCGTATATTCATCTAAAGAGAATCAAATGACTACTACTGTTTCCTAAGATCCAAGGAAGGAAATTGGTAGGTCAGCTGAGGTTTGAACATGCATAAAGTTTGACGGATGCAGAGAATTTCATGCCTTTGACAGAGATTCTGGGAATGCTTTCAGACATAAAGTTAACATTTTAGAACCCTCTATTCACTAATAAGAGAATCAAATGTTGCTAGGGCAGTTGAAGTGATTACCACAGTAATTCATAAATTTTTCAATTTCCAGCATGAATTCTCATTGGGAAAACTTTGATAGCACTTTTAAGAGTGATAAGGCTCATGTGGTAGATGAATTTTGGAAAAGGCATTGGTGCATATATTGGCTAATCTAATCTCCACATGTTAATCCCCATAGAGAATATCTGAAATACTCGTATAAAAGTGCCTACAACTCACTTCCCTCACAACCAGAACTATCTAAAACCAAAAACAGGGTTAATGAGAATGATAATTACTACCACAGAATTTCATAAATTACTCAATGTCTAGCATAAATTTTCACTGCGAAAATTTTTTAACTTTTAGAGATAACTATATATTCTATCAACCTCATTTAATTTTTTTTTTGTCTTGTAACGTTTGTTGCTCATATTCTTCTGCTGCTCAAAATCATATGAGTGGACCTTCAATTCTTATATTTCTTTTTGTATTATAGAGGTGGCAATATACAAACCAAATGTCATTAAATTGTGCCCAGTACATTTAGAGAAAATCAACTAAAAAGAAAATGTCCCTTAATTTTGAAAAATTCATACATATATAAGAAGGAAATCGAAGAATACTCATTTAAAATTTCAGTGTGAAAAAAATATCCTTTATATATATATATAAAAAAATTAAATATTAATGATTAATGACATATTAATTCATTAATGGCATTTATGATTAATGACATATTTTAACTATATCAAATCTTAAAAAATGCCTTTAAATCTCGGTCGTTATAAGAGTATTAAAAAAAATGTTGTTAGTAAATGAAACGCATCACTATTCCTTTCTTGAGTCAACATATTCATATGAAACAAAGTTCGAGAAGGCTGTTTTTATAAGGCATTTTTCGTACAGACGAGACAAGAATGAGTGATAAATGAAATCGAATCTTATTTAATATAAAGAATGAAAGATCGATCTCTTAAAAGTGGGGCCTTAACCCCTGAAAAATATAATTTAAAAAAAAAAACGCCGATATATTTGAAAATAATTAAGATGTTTAATATATTACATGCATATTTATTAACATTTCTAATTTCACTCGTAAAGCATGAAATACGAATTAAAAATTTACCAAAACTTTTATCTACTTCATTTGAAATGTTACCTAAACTTAATTCCCTTTAAAATAATTTATAAACTGAATTTTTCTTTCCTACGGAAAATGGAGGAGATAAAGCTCTAAATATTGATAAATTTTTCTCTGCTAATAACTAAGTTGAGAAAATACGCGTCTGCAGTTCAAAAGTTAATTAATTCGTATTCCGAATTCCTACTATTCGAGCCTTTATCACTCCTAAAAATATATTTGTCATATATATTAATTTTCCATTTCCTTGACAGGAAAGACATCAGAAGGTATGCGAAAAAAATGCAGCGAAAAAGCGAAAAGTGTTTGACTCTTCCAAACAGAGGGCTCCTGAAGATGCTCCGAAACCTCCGCCTGTGGTAGCACAGCAGCCACAGAAGAATAAACAAAATGCTAAGGCAGTAAGTACAAAATTATTAATTATTTGTGTCGTGTTTCAAATTTATTACATTCTTCAGTAAATTAAAAAGTAAAATGCTTCATTTACTTTTTGGCGTGAATACTATTCGAAAAAAGAAATCCTGCTTGGCGAGGTATATATATAATATAATATACACCTCTGGGTTGTCCGCAGATTCTGAGTCTCAAACCCGTAACTCTCTCATTTAGGAGCTGAGCTTCTTCTACGAAGCCACTAATATTTTCGGCGAATTAGGAACAAAAAAGCTTAAATGATATATTTTTTACAAATAGAATTATTACCTTTTAATTTTTAAGGTATGACAGATACAAAAATTATTTTAAATGCAAACGTTGTTCATTATGATGAATCTACTTTAAATATTTTTTATCTTTAATAGTTTACAAGAAACTTCTCACTATATCCAGTATTTTGAGCCGGATAAGTCATTTCTGAACTTATCCAAGACTTCCGCCTCTCGTAACATATACCTCGCTGGTTCAAATGTAATCAAAATTATTTTAATTTCTGTATTTACAAGATATCATAGGTTAAAGAATTATATACGTAAAATATAATTAATATGTAGTAAATTCAATTTATTCGCTTTTAGAATTCTTTTTTTCATCATTTAAATACCAACACAAAATGCTTTACTTAATAACTTAACATTAACTTTTGAATTGTAGTAATAAAATGTTTTATTTTTTAATTGTTTTGTTATTTCCGATCACTTACAATCGGAACTACATTAAAGTCATTTGTGCTAAAACTGGTCGATCCCTCATTAGTTGATTGAGCAATAGTAAAATATATGAAAAATATGCTCTTAAAAAAATAAAACATTATAACTTTTAAAAAAACTATAAGAATATATAGGAATACACGAATACACTAGAACTGCTTTAAATTACATACAGAATACCTATTGTACTATGAGACTCTAATACTTGCTATAGAATGCTCAGTAAGAAAGATTTAATTTTGTCAATCCTTCTTGGTTTGAGAACATTATTACACACTGAGAGCATTATGCTCTCTAACAACTGTAGATGAAGTTAACTGATTTGCATCTGAACTTTAACATAATTGAGTATAGAATAAAGTTTGTTGGCCTTGAAGATGATGTTTTCATTAATTTTGAAGCAATTAAACGGTGTAGTATCAGAACTGTAATGCATCACAGGATGGGATGACAGATCTCTGCCTTAAGCGAACATTCTGGCATTCCCTGACGCCGGAAACAGAGTATTTCCGAAGTTTTTCTTCAGTGTATGCGGTTCCCTTGCTTGCATGTGAGAACCCATGTTTACTTCAAGAACGTAATTATTATAGAATTGATTAATTAAAATTTCCTTTAAAATTTTACTTGACTAATACCTATAACGGCAAATTCAACAAATAAATAAAACTAATGAAAAATATTAGGAAAAGACAAAAGAAATGATAAATAATAATTACTATATATGTATAAAGAGCATTCTGAAAATAAACAAATTATATTTATTAATACGAAATTCGTGGTGTGAAACTTAACACAATTATCACATCATAAAAGAAAATTTTACAATTTAATAAAAATTTTAATTAATTTCCTGTTGATACTTTCGAATTCATCAATACAAAATATAATTTGTTCGTTCTGAGGAAGGTACTAATTTTATTTAATGAAAACATAATGAAGACAAATTCAACATTTAAAGTTATGCAAGCATATTACACATCTTGAAAAAAATGATTTCTTCTTATAAATGAATGTCTTTCAAAACATTTTTTTCAGTTGATTCAATTGCATATTGAATTTCTTTTCTTCCTTCATTTCGATAATATTTAATAGCACTGTGAAAACTCATGTTAAAAAAAATGCTTAAATCAAATAATTCCATAGGGTTTTTGTTGTTGTTTCGTTTTGTTTTTGTTTAGTGAGTGAAAAATACAATGAGAAAGTCTATAAATGTTGCCAATCCTAATAATTAAATAACGAGTTTTTAGAAACTGCATAGGAGAAATGTATATATAGGTGTTGCTTGAGTCAATAAAGTTTTGTTCTAAATTATAATTTTAAAGATCTATCAATCTCTTGGCTCTATTAATCAGACTTAATCAAATATTCCTCATACATTAAATATTACAGGAATAAATATGTTCTATTCTTCGGCGAGTAATATTGGCCGAATTATGAAGCTTTAAATGTCACTTCATGGACGTCAAGAACATATCCACCACTCAATGAAAGGTATTTTTAAGACGCTACCGTTGGTTGGTCCAAAATAAGGAAGTTCAATACCTAATACTTCTTTCAGTTTTATTCGTAGGATGATGGATTTTATTTTATTTTATTTATTTATTTATTTTTGGTTAAACTGTAAGTCAAGAAAATTTTGTGAAAATTGACTAATAGGGCAGATATAAAAATTTAGATTTCGTAATTTTTCAGAATTATTTATTGATTTAAACAGCATAACTGCAATTTTTTATGTAATTTAAAGATTTTATAATCTAAAATGCATGCATATTTCTAATTTAAATTAGAAACTACTGAACACCTATTAAAATGGACGTTCTTTATATTATGGCCAGTTAGTGAAATATATACAAGAAACATTATAAATATGTTTTTCAATAAATTATTCCTATTTATAATAAATATACTCAGTTGTTTCTTTCGATGACTCATTCTAAAAAAAAAAATTAGAATTATTTTTTTATGTTAGACAAGTTCTATAAGTGCAATCTGCACATATAGAAAATTCTGTCTCTTAATATAATTTTTTTTGATGGACCATCTGGTCAGAATCATTTGAAAATTTTCTTTCTTATCAAATTATGTTTATTTACTTATATAAATGTTCAATAATTTTTTCATGCTTTTTATTGCAAATCTTCCCTTTATTTGTTTAGAAAACGAAAGAGGAAACCAAGCCAAAAAGTAACTGGCGAGAGAAACACGAGGAGCTTATTGAAACAATCAGGAAAGCGAGAGGAACTGACGCTGAGAAGCCCTCTCCAGAGGCGGAAGTGAAGAAAAAAGTGCCTGCAGGTTGTTTTGCTTCTGATATCTATGGCAGACCTGTAGCCTTGCATTCACATTTTTTTATGCAGAAATATAACGCAGATTATATATGTCGAAGATACACTGCTTGACAATTGCTAAGGAACAGTTGCATTTTTAGGAATAATTAAGTATAGCAATGACTGAAGAGATGAAACTAAGTACATATTTAATAGGGAGTATGTGCATTTATTATAGTGCAAAATGGTGCAGATATCGACACATCGAAGAATTAAAAACTTAAAAATAAAAAAGATGCTCTTTGGATGATTTCCAAACAGCCCCACAAAAATTGATCTTCAGGTCAGAATGATGCAGATATGATATCTGGCAGAGCAGAAAGAAACAGAATTAAATTTCTGTTCCTTTTTGCCATGAGGGCTACATAGCGATTAGGGATTGCAATACCGGTATACCGGGATACCGAATACCGGTATTTTGAG
Source organism: Argiope bruennichi (assembly GCF_947563725.1). Taxonomy (NCBI): domain Eukaryota; kingdom Metazoa; phylum Arthropoda; class Arachnida; order Araneae; family Araneidae; genus Argiope; species Argiope bruennichi. The sequence goes on along the minus strand of NC_079158.1, from coordinate 29,585,551 downwards.
CCATTTGTGCAATTTTGTAATACCGGTATTCACAAGTTTAAAACCGGTTTTTCGGTATTTACTAGAAATTTTAAAAATTGTCTCCACAATATGTCCAGGGATCGCGAACATAGCAAAATAGTATACGCTTTTGTTTTTATGTCACCATAACGGGCGAAATTAATTAACTAATTAATGGCTTAATTAATTGTTAAATCTAAATTAGCGAAAAATGGATTATCACTGAAAGAAAATATTGTATCCATAACGACTGATGGAGCAACAATTATGAAAAAAGTTGGAAAGTTGATTGGTGCAAATCAGCAGTTGTGCTTTGCACATGGTATTCAATTAGGAGAAATTGATATATTATATCAAAAAAAAAAAAAAATAAAGAACAGAAGAATCCAAATACTGTGGATATAAAATTTTCGGATTCCAACTTTGAAAAGAGTAAGAGTGAGAGTGATATTGACAATGAAGATAATGACAATGTAATTGTTGAAGAAGATATTGCTAATGAGGATGAAATATTAACCTATCAAGAATTGCTTCCTATAATTAATAAAGTTCGAAAAATTGTTAAGATATTTAAACGTTCCCCTATAAAAAGGATATATTACTAAATTATATACTAACTGAAAGTAAAACAGAATATATGTTAATATTAGATTCTAAAATACGTTGGAACAGTTTACTCCTAATGATGGAAAGATTTTTGAAATCGAGAAATCCAATCCAAAAAGCAATAATCGACTTAAATCTGTAAATTAATTTTTCAGATATTGAATTCGACTTAATATCCAAAACGATATCATCTCTTCTTCCAATAAAACTTACTATAGAGGCATTATGTCGGAGAAATTTTAATTTATTAACAGCTAATGCAACAATAAATTTCATGTTGCAGTCATGAAAGAACAGTAAATATCACTCTTTGAAGAATTATATATTGCATTGAAAAATCGCACAGAAGAAAGGCATACCGAAATAGAAAATGTTCTTATGGTATTTACATAATTATAATGATTTTAAAAATGAAAATGAAAAATAAATTTTTTGCCCACAAACCTATCCACATTCAGAAGAATTCGATTCAATTATTGAAGATTATTATGTCACTATTGTCGATAGTGAAAAGGAATTGTCTCTTGAACAAAAATTAGAATTAGCGATAAATAAGAAAATTTCAACGAACCAAAATACAATACAGAAATCAGCTATATCCAAAACCATCCGACGAGAAATCAATTTATTTGAAGATGAGGGATTTAGAGGTAAATACTTGGAAAAAGTATATCACGTATTGCTAACAGTACCACCCACTAGCGTAGATGCCGAAAGCGCGTTTTCGACAGCTGGTAATTTTTACACAAATTACTTTGCAGGCTTAATGACAGTAGAATTCATGCATTATGTTTTTTAAGATCAGATTTCAAAAATTTGTCATAGTACCACAGACTGAATAGTTATATTTACGCTTTTTTTGTAATTTAAATAAATAAGATGTTTCTTTACTTTTTTGTGATTATATACTGTTATAATTTATAAGTTACAAATTATTTTTGTGATATTTACACTCTCTAACAAAACTGGTAAATAAAACGAAAAAACACCTGCGTTTTCTTTCTTTTTCTAAAATTTCTAATACCGGTATTAAGATTTAAAAAATACCGAATACCGGTATTGAAATTTTGGTCCGGTATTGCAATCCCTAATAGCGATCCTCTAAAGGTGTGGTGTTTCTATCACGACCCCCGGCATGCTTTTGCAAAGCATTTCCACCTTCAGCGGCTTTCTTTAATCACAAGACACACTCATTGCAGCAGCTATAGTGGTGACACTTTGACCTGCTTCCAGTCGTCTAACTGCTCGCCCATGATCGAAGGCACTCAAATGATGTCTTGCTGACATTTTGCTTTTAATTATTGCAAGAACCAAACAGAATTTCAGAGAAAAAACTTTTATAACATCCTGCATTACTTTGGGCCAAACATCAAACAGCATGCATTTTCTTATGAATCATGAGCTTGTATGCAATGCCTTTCATACAGATAACGAGTCCTGGTCTATCACGCTCTCTCAACTTGAATTTATTTTTATTAGTCAGTTGTCCGAGACGCAATTTTGCATAAATCTCTTGTTCCTTAGCAATTGTCAAGCAGTGTATATTATTTTATTACTATATTGAAATGCTCTAATCCTTAGCATTCCACTTTAAGCGTCACGGAGAAACAAATATGCATGAAGGTCTAATGATCATGATGTAGTTACTTTGATTAGCAACCAAACTTTATAATTAAGATTTCACCAAATTTTTGTTTCGTTTCAATAAAAAAAATGAATTGTACGTGCTTTAAGCCAAAAATATGCATGCAACGCATCGTTAAGCAGCGTAGCGAGTAAAGTTCTAAAGATTAAATTCATTATTTTGAATAAGTAATTGCGCTTCTTAGTGATGTAACTGAAATAGGTTTTGTTCTTTCCTGCCTGTTCCCGCTTTCAAATATACTTCCTTCCCAAATACTCCCATTCCTCTTAAGAAAATCTTTTATATCGTAAAGTAAAGAAAGAATGTTCATAATTTTTTTTGAAACTGATTTTATATTATACTATTAATTTTTTTATTGCAATTGTTTGTCTTAATATTTTTATCGTTATTTTGCGAAAAATTGAAATGCATATTATATATTTTTGTTTCATTATATTATATTTTTATACGTTGTAACATGTATGATTTATCTTCCTTGCCTGCTTTTGTTTAGCAGTAGAAAATTTTGAATTGGTAGTTGAAATTGGCGAGAGTTACACAAGTATCGCATGGTTAAAATTCATTTGTCTCTGCAAGCGATTTGTCTCTGTCTATTCTCGATGAGTGTACTTAGAAATTAAATGAAATTCTCCATAATTATCTTTTTTTTCATTGTTAGTTTTCTATTTCGTATTTCTACCCTTACTACTGATAGTTACAAAAATATTATTGAAAGAAAAAAAATATTCAAGCTTTATAAAAATTCATTATTGTTATAGAACCCATGCTGAATACAGCCTTAGTATTCGCCAACATTTTCTTAAAAAATCGAAAGACGCTATGGTATTGATAAGAATGTAATATCAAAATTTCTTTTTATCGCCAAATTAGATGAAACTCCCATCAGTGAGTTTCAATCTTAATTCTGTTATTAAATCTCAATTTGTTTACATTCCAATGCATATTAATAATAGAACAATAGTGAACAAAAATGTATAGCTCACGGGATCAACGATTGACTGTAGATAGCATTAAAAATAATACTTATTGTTATACATGTTAATAAACATTTACAAATTTTTTGAAATAACATTTATTAACTTGTGGCCTCGTCGAAGTTATATTCGACAACCATCTTTATGCGAAAACATTTTCTAGCATAATTAGAAGTAAATATTAAGTTTGAATGCAAAAAAAAAAGGAATGGAAAAGAAAGAAAAGATGAATCGGCCTGAAGTTTTTCTCAAGGGTCATCATCAGGCAAGGATTCAAACCAGCTAAAGCTAAAGAAAATTTTTCTTCTAGATACTAATCAAACAAAACTACTGGTTTGAATCTCTGCCCGAGGGTAACCCTTGAGAAAGTCTTCAGGCCTGATTCATCTTTTCGATTCCTTTTGAGCTTAATATTTATTTCTAATTTAGTTAAATTAATTTGCGTTTTAGTTGTAGTAGTATTAGCGCTTTCTAAATACAATGTATCTTTTATTAGTTTGGTTCAGGAAATATATATATAATTCATAATGATTGCTTTTTTGATTGAAAGTTTCTCGGTAAAAATTAAATTTCAGCTAATTAAATGAATTTAGAAAAAAAACAGTCCTGTTTTCAAGACATTTTTTTTAATCAATAAAAATTAAAGAGCATAATTTTCATTTCTTTAATTATTCAAATCGAAATGTCTCCATCAGTCCTCTTAAATGAAATAAATCTGATTTTATTTTTGATTGCAATACAGATACAAATATTTTTCGTATATGCTGCAGTATTTTGTAATAACTACGAGTTTCTTTGCTTTACTGATCCCTATTTCTCCTTCAGGTTATGTCCAATGCCCCGCTTGTGAGAGGCATTTTAACCAGCGTGCCGCCGAGCGACACATTCCTTGGTGCCAGAAGAAAAAGTCAGAAACACCGAAATCTCCCGCTGCAGTAGAGGAAGCGAAAGAGAAGCTAAATGCTAGGGTCAAAGTAAGTCACTCATGCATACATAAGTCGATTTGATAGATGGGAAACACATAAACAAAAAATTTTTTTCTCACCTTTGATGAGGATAATTTACTAACAATGGCAATAACAGCGACATGCTTTGGAAACAGTTTCAAATTCATTCTTTAGTTTATTTATTATACTGCATTAATTTCTGAGGAAACTTAGTTTTAAGAGGACAGTGAACTTTGAAATAAGCAAAAATGGATGGAAATACGAGTTTTATTTGTACTGTTTTATTACCAAAATATATGTTTACATTCAACTCAAACAACATTACAAAATGTATTGTTCGATAAAATAAGAATTTGAAGGGCCTACAGGAAAAAAAAAGTATATTTTAATGACTTTTCTCAAAGCAATGTTTTAATTTGAAATATTCCATTTGACTTAATTTTTAAGAAAATTGAATAAAATTGATAACGAAGATTTCGATTAAATATTAAACGAAAACAAGGCATGCCCTTCATGTTCCGAGTTCTTTTAGATAATAATTAAAAAAAAAAAATTAGTTAAGAAATGCATAAAATTCCTATGAAAATTCATTGTGTATGTATAAAAACTATTAGTAGCAGCATAAATTAAGAAGATGAATTTTGAACAATGTGAGCAAAACAAACAGTTAATAAACTCATTTAGAATTGAATTTATAGTAATTATTTTTATTATAATAGCATATTTTACTTGACTGTTATTTTCATTTTGCGTTATTAATTTAGAGAGGCACGTGAAAAAAAAAAGCCAAATTTGTTCCTTTGCATTACAACAGTAATTATTTTTCTACCTCGAATTATTTTAATATGAAGAAAAACAAAGCATACACGTATCTGTACCTCTGAAACGATTAAATTTATTTTCAGCAATTACATCGTTCTTACGATAAAACTCCTCTTAAAAGTAGTACTTGTTTTAGTGATACTTTTTTTCCATTGCATTTTTTCTTTCCCTTTCCTCTTCCCCAGTACCGTCCACCTCAAGGAAAGTCAAGGCTGTTGCCACGGAAAACAAAGACCGCAAGTTCCGTGCAAACCACCGAAAAGAAAGCGAACGCCCCGAAAAACCAACTCCAAAGAGAGAAAGCCGTTCGCTCATCGCCTGCCAATCTCTTGGATAATCGGAATTCTCGGAACAGCAGTCTGGACCGAGTCAACAATAATATCAACCAGGCAAGCACCAGGCGCAGGTAAATCGATTATCTTTTCAGACACTTTGAAGCTAATTGAAAATGCCTTCCACTGTCGGTTTCGAATGCTAGTTTTGCGTGACAAAGATGAAGTCTGCCCTTCTTAATTTTTCATTCATTTTAAAGGTCAGTGGCATAGTGGGAACGTTTAAATTGACGATGGGTCCTTCAAACACGCATGTTGAAAAAAAAATTGGAGATAACTTCAATTTCGACTGTAATCGATAACGTTAAATAATTTTTTATTAGTTGATAAGTAGTAATACATGAATGTATACAATATATTTATCTAAATTTTATTAAAAATTAGCATAAAAGATTTTATACTAAGCAATTTCATTACAATCACATTTATTATACTCCATTCAGTACCACTTAATGATTATGCAGTATGGACAATTTTTATATTCTGGATATTCTTCAGGTTTGTTTATTTAACCCTTTAAAAGGGCATTTTTTTTCTCGTCATGGCATATTAAAATATTTTTAAGATTGAATTTGGCTTTTGGTGCGTGGTTTAACACACATTGCCAAATTTACTTTAAATTAAAGTATTAAAACATTTTTACTTAATGAAAACTGCCAGCCATGTAAATAACAAAAATAAATTTTAATTACAAATTAAATTAACAAATATAGAATATGGTACATTGGTCGTAATTCCATCGACCAGCACGAGGCAGAAGTTCTAAGCCAGCTGGCGAAGGCAGGAAGTGAGTCACTCGTATCCGTTGGAGAGCAAAGTTCATCTCCAAAGGTATGATTGATGCTTATCGCCAGTTGGCGAAACAAACAGTCATTTATCGCCTGTTTGGCCGCTGCAGGCTTAAGAAAAGTGATTCATTTAGCTTATTAGTTTAGTTATTAATTTGATTAATTAATAACTAAGTAACAAATCAAGATTTATCATTTTATATGAAATGGAGAATTGAAGCATCTAGAATGGTCTTGTTGAAAAATTTGCGAGAACTACAAAAAGGATCCATGTATTTGTTAGTAAGCCCTAGTTCCCATGACCCTAGAAAGGGTTAATAATAAAGGGGTTTAGCCAACTTAAAGGTATAAAGCATTTATTGGGATTCCGATGAATTTCAATTTATGAGCACTGTTACAAGCTTTACTCATTATACTTTACTTGGCAACAGAAGTTTGTTCTTTATTGAGTAAATAATGAATATTTACATATGTAGAATTAAAATTCAAATTTATCAGACTTATCTCAGATAAGCATAAAATCCCTCTGAAGCACTTACCAAGAGACACATCGGTATCTGTCACTCGTCTCAAGCGTAACCGTTAATCTTCCTACATTTCACTTTTTATGGCTGTGGGGCCGGGACAGTTACTTGGAAGTTAGTGGTATGCCAAGCACATTTATAAATATTATATCAAACAATATGCTCTAAGGTGTGACAATTTTTATTAGTTTTATTGTAATTTATTATAAAGAAAAAAATTCAATTTTATATAATAAAAAAAAATTTAAAGGAGACTCGGTAAATGAATAATTTCTTCATCACTATAACAAAATTTGAAGTGAATGCTCTAAAAGTTTCCAATCACTGAAGCAAAAGTTTAATCTGAGAGGTAAGTTGAATGATGCTAGAATCCATAAACTAGTTTTGGCGACCAGTTTGTCCACCCACATTATTGCCTATTTATGTTGTTAAATTATCAATATGAAATTCATTTAAAAAATATTTAACCCTGTTATACATGATTGAAAAACATTAAATCCTTTTACTACAAATTAAAACGTGTATAGATTACGAAACAAAAGTGGAAGTGAAAATCCTGCTGAGGAGTTTAGGATTGACAAAAACATGCGATTAAATGTTTTGATGGATGAAGCTGAGTTCCGCCATGACATTCAAAAATATTGTTATAGATAGATATTTATAGTGTATTGAACTGGTGCAGTACGCTAATGTATTGAAAATATTATATGAAATATATTATTTTGGAATATAAGTATATATTTTATATTTTATAATAAGTATGGAAATGAAATTGATATCATTAAAAAAGTAATTTCTTGGGTCTTAAGATAATGAAAAATGTTTTGAAAGATATGAACATAAATTTCCACAGACAGGCAATTACTTCTTTGGCGATTGTTTTTATTTTGCATTACAAAGCTAATTTTTTAAAAGGAATATTGAATATATATAAATGCAAATCTCAGAAATATCTATATATCATACAAATAAAATAAGGCAAGATTATTCCTTGTTCAGGAATATAGTTATATTGAAAACACAAGTTTTCTTTTCCATTGTAAATGATGAATAATCAAGATAGTCACTAGAGGGAGAACAGCTAACGAATAGTTCAAAACAAAGGAAATATCCTTACGTAATATATAACTGGAAAGCACAGTTATAATTTTTTTGTCATTTTTCATTCCTTTTCCCAGGAGTGGCAGCAGGAGTCGAGAGAAAGAAAATGTTTCGTCCCCTGAGCTTCCTCTGCACATCATCAAATTCAAAGAACGCTTTCCCAATCATCACAAAAAGTATGTTCCTTTAATTTAGAATTTTTCTCCCTTTTTAGACTATTTATAATACTATTTTGTTTCTCAAATAATGAGAGAAAAAAGTAATGGATAAAAATCTAGAAGTTTCTAAGCACATAACTTTAAAACATAAGAATTTATAATGTGCAATTTGAAGCCATTTTAACATATTTTAATACAATCGTCTGCTTTGTTTAGATTTTAATTCGATTCCTATTTTTATAGTGAAAACTAGGGATTTTCCAAATCAGAAAATATTTTAGGATGTTTAAAATGTTCTATCGTTTAGTCATAGAACAATTTACCGGAATGCAGATTTTATCTTAAACTGACAAAGCTTTACTTGTCATTCTGAAAATATGCATTCTTAAACTTTTAAAAGAAACTAATCCATTTGACCATAATTATACATTATTCTTCAATTTGATATGAAATTCCAACTATAAATATTTTTGGCAAGACATCGTTTTTTGCAGTTATTCTGAAATTAAAATAATATTAAAATTTATTTATGAAATATATTTAACATCTTTTTGCATTTTTTGAAATTACCAAAAAATTCCTTTGTCAATCAAGAGCAGTAGGTACCTTTAATTATTATTACAAATGCTTAAAAATAATTCAAACACTTAGATAATTCAAGATTTATGTCTGCAAACTAAGTTGTATAAACTTATATTTATTTGATTACTTATATTTGTTTGATTTCAGTCAATAAGGTACATATAAATAAAAATAAAGTGAACTGTTAGTATAAAATTCTTGCCTTCTTCTTGCAGTAAATATATATAAATTTTTGGATGTGAATGATGATGCACGGATAAACAAATTTAATATATAAAAATGTGCAAACATTTACATTGAACAGAAATTTTATGTAACTTCAAAGTAAAATAAAAATAATAGCATTATGTTTTGAAAAGAACCTCTTATCGTTACAGATTTTGATTGCTATTTTGGTATAAGCCCATTTAATCTCATCCATTAGTTCATTAGTTAGTGAATTACTCTATTAGCGCAAAATGTCCAATATACGATATCGTCACTATATTCAGAATATCGAACAACAATTTGGTAGAGATATTGTAAAATATCTATGCTAATTGAGCTCATAATTATTTAGAAAAATTAAAAAACCGAAATTCATCAAATATCAAAGTTGAACAATTTCAGTACTTTCCCAAAATACACAGGAAAATTAATACACCAATAATGTTGGCAAAAAATATATTCATAATTAGAGGACTTTTTTATTAAATAAAAATTTGAAACAAAACTAATGACAGTTAAAAATATTAATTGCTTGCTGGAGTATAAAAAAATTATCTTGTTTGTAAATCAATATATCTCGCAACTTTTTACATCAGTTTTTACCTCCTCTTTATGACATGAGAGGTCAAACAATTTCAGCCTTTTTATATTGTTTGAAATTTCTTTATTTCTTAATGTGTTTCTTCCTCAGAAACACAGACTTCGAAGAATCGCTGACAACCGAGCAGTTGCGTGAACTTCTCAGTTGCAGTCGAATAACTGACAAATGTCCTCGGACTGTCCCAGGAGTTAGATTATCCGGTGGTCATCAATACAACAGGAATGCAAATGAAAACTGGAATTACAGGTATGATTCGGCTTTTTAAATCAATTAAAAGATATCAAGATATTATATTGAAATTTTCACATACTTCCAATACTCTGAATAATAAATTTTTCTACAGCATTAATTGAAATTTGCATAAAAGTAGTCTAGTAACTAACTAGAAGCTGGAAAATGATGTAAGCAATGTATAGTATAGATATCATAGTTCATATGTGAATAGGATAGAAAGCAATTTAAGTTGAAACAACGATAATAGGAAAATAACCAGTGTTTAAATATCTAAACTCCATTTCTGCAAAGTGTAAATATTGGGTATTTCGAGTAATATTAAAATTACACGATATTAGGAGTATAAAAATTACTGTAAATTGCTATCGAACAGAATAACTGTAGTAGAAAAATCTGCTGTCCGATGATTAGGACTAACAAAGGTCTGCTTGGACTATTAAAATGGAAAGATATCCTCATATTTTAATGCAGATGATTTTTAGAAGCCTATGTAAGGATTTTGGTTAGAAATATTGAAGAAAGCCTTTGTAAAAGGAGGCGTGACATTCTTAGTGATTCAGTCTATAGTAGTCCAAACACTGAGAAATTCTGCTTTTGCTGTACATTGTATTTATTGCTACTGATTTTTCCATCTGAAACCCATTATTTGGAAAATACTTTTCTTGTTAAAACTCATTCCCACTGAGTGTATTAATTTTATCTGGCCATCGTCTATTTTGAAATTAAATTCAGAGTTAATTTAACTAATTAATTATTTGTATTCCAAGTCAATAATATAATACAAGAGCTCAAAAATAACTTTTACTTTGATGTACAAGAAACATCACATCACAAATCTTGGGCGTTAACTTGGTTTTATATTGCCATAAAAATTATAGAAGATTAACTTATTTTAATCCAACATTATTTAGTTTGTAATTATGTTTAATGCATTTCTTAAATAGGAGTAATGATGTTAGCAGATCTGCATCCAGCAGTGGTGGATCATCTAACAGGTAAATGAATGAATTACTACTTTGTAATATATTTTTAAATTGCAGATACAATTGCAGTATAGTAGTTTAGATTCGTCAAACACATCTCTACACTAAACTAAACCAAAATTCTCCTCCTGCTGGCAGATGCAGATATGCAACTGTAGAAATTTCAGAAAATTAAAAGAAACTGATTATAGATACTTCCTTTCTTTATCTGAAACCCTAGTAAATCCATTTAAAGATATTTTTTCTTTTATGTATACCATTAATTTTGTAATTTTTTAAACCATTCCATAACAAATCAAGAGCATAACAAACAATACCATCCTAATCTTCAGACTGCATTTGGATAAAATTTCAAAATATTTTAAAACATACTAAATACGCCACTCAATTTTAACTAAAACCTTAAAACCCATTAAAGTACTTTTTATGAAACCAATGAAATTACTTACATTTGCCTTTTCTTGTTGGAATGTAAATATAACCATTACACATGGGGCAATACAAGACAGGGCAGCAAAACTGCTTACAAATTAATCCATGAGGGAAGAAAATGGAAGATCAATGAACCTGGCTTGTTATAATAAAGTATTTAATATAGCATTAGCCAATATGCAGTAAAAGAAATTTAACAGCATTCCATCATATCACTCTTTAAGGAGAGATTAAAAAGCTATTTCAGCAGAAATCAACATCAATTCATGATTCTTTTCAAACCATAAAACAATCATTTTGATAATTCATACATTTAAAAAACATATAATAATGTATAAAACGTAAGTAGAATTTCCATGTTTCAAAAATTAAGAACATTGACTGCAAAGCAAAAATTTTAGGAGTATTGTTAGAAATTATCCGATACACTTCCAAACAAATTATGGCTTGAATGCAGTATTGATGGATAGCCTTCTGATGTGACTGGAAAGAGCGCAAAACTGTAGAACATATTCGATGAGAAAACTTGCAATCAAGTATAAACAAGATCATCAGGAAGCCATGTGTCAGAAATATTCTCAAGAACAATATTTATTGATTGAGAGCGCAACAAGGTGTGCCATATTTATCTCCCATAAGAGTTTCTGCAAAATGCAAATGTAACACAAATTGTAGTGGACCTGTTAGTACTATTTTTGTGATTGGTGAAGGGATTGAATTTTTAATCCTTCTAAAAGAATTAGGCTTCAAAGATAAAATATTGAAAACAGAATTTCTATTATACTCTATTTGCATTGGAATTACTTTATTCATTCACAATTCATTTTAGAAGCTATGGCTTATTTGGCTATGGGATGACAAATTATTGCTCTTTTATGGAAAATAAATGATATCTAGAAAAATAGATATATAAATTTTTTTTCAAGGATCTATTAATACCATCCTGAGTTGAGGATGTCTGCCACCTACCTCTACAATTCATGTAATTATTTTACATTTCCTTTCTGCAAAAATTTTTATAGGAAATCAATAGGAATGTAAGTTTGCTTTTGAGTATGTTCTGTGCTTTTAATGCTCTTTCTGGATTACATCAAAAGTATATCCATCAACAATTCATTATGCTAAAAGATATCTGATATACTTCAATTGATTCTAATTATCTGTGGGCTAAAGATCTTAAAATACATGTTCTGCAGCCAAGCATCTTTTTGAAGTAAATGTCCTCCATCTGCTATCTCAAAGTTATTTTTACAAACAATAACATTAAGTTGGCCGATGTAAATCCTGAAACAATGACAATTTAATCCCTTTGTATATTTTTTTGTCAAAAACAAAGATAGTGAGAAAAATGAAGATCAAATGTAAAAAAAGATGAAGACTTGAATTTGACTGTTTGATCAGCAAATGTGATGGTAAATAAATAGTGGGTCCAGAGTAATTTTTTAAAGGTTTTCTTCATCAAGTTTGAAATATTAGTTATAAAGTAGGTCTATTGCACTTGATTTAGAGAAAATTTACTCGTTTTTAAAATTGTTTTGTATTAGGTTTTTTCATCACCATCATGTTTTGAAGATCATCAACAAAAACTTGATGAAAAATTACTATTCACTACTTCTGAGAAATTTAGAATTAAAAAAGAAAAAAAAATGCAGATTCCCACAAGTCAAATTACGCAACTTTAGAACATGAGTACATACAGATTGATTAAAAATTAATAAGTATTTTTTTCAAGCAAATAGAAAAAATACTTAAAATTGAATTAGCTTAAAATTTATACATGTCTTATTTCCTCAGCAAATGAGTATTTGATTAAAATATGTAATAATTTTTATGTTTTATTGTTTGATAGAATTTGGGAAACTTTAGTGTTTTATCATTCAAAAAAAGCATGATATAACAAATATATTTAATAAAACAACACTAAAAAAAAATTTGAATATTTATAGATTTGAATAAATAACTTAATTTGTAGCAATGTATTATCATTATAAATATTTTAGCAATATCTTTTAAAAATGATTAATATTCTTTATTATAATTATTGAATTTTACAAAACATTTAAACCTTGATTTATGTCTCTCTCCTGACAGCTGGAACAAGAGGCTGACAGACAAATCAACCTTACCAGAGGTGTCAAGCAGCGAGCTGCCTGGGACCTGGGTAGGCAAACAATGCTGGAATGGAGATTTGGATAACTCCATGAGTTCTACTGGAAGTAGCAGCAGTAGTAGTAATGGATCTTTACCACCTCTGAGCAGAGAGAGCAATGAAGACATTCCTCTTGCTTTCTATTGTCACCAGTGCAACAGCAAGTTTCCCCTTATAGGGGCAAAGTATTGTTGTGAATGTGGAGCCAAAAGACGAGGCTTCTGCATTAACCAGACAGGCTAAAGAGGTTTTTTAGTTGTTAGACAGTAATCAATATTTGAACTGGTTTGAGGAAAAGAAGAACAAAAGATGTGTTTTATACATGAAAGAGATACAATGATAAAAGGAAACACATTTCAATGTTACTATAAATAGAAGTAATTGATTTTTTTTAACTTAAAAATTCTGAATTTACATCCTATACTTACATCTCTTTTCTGAATATTTTTGGAAGTAATTACATGGATCTTCCAAGAACAATATCAGCAACATTTTCATAGTTTATTATTAAAGAGGAATAAGGAGTTTAACTGGAGAGCAAGAAACAATATATTCTATTGTAAAGAAGAAGACAATTTACAAGAATCGTATATTGCAACTCATTAATTCTGAAACTTTTTTCAATGGAACAATATATTAAGGCTATTTAAACAAACATAATATATTTTGTGACATAAATCGTAATTTGAGATAAGAATAAGGAATACAACTCAGTCATTTCTATTTAGTAAGATTGGAAAATGACTGAAATAATTTAAGCAAAATAAAAAATTCAAAATATAAGGATGGAATAAAGCCACACACGAAAAAGGAATATTTTTGAAAGATATTTATGTTTATATGAATGAAACAAAGGTCCAGAAACAGCTTGCTAATTTTATAAAATGGTATGAGAGAAATTATTCAAGAGAATATTAGATATTGTTTAAGAAAGAAAGCAAGAGAGAAATAAAAATCACTAAATTGCAAAGTGATTGAAAGAACAAAATGAAAATAAACCAATTTACAGAAATGTTCCTTTAAAATAGAAAAAGATTAACAGATGACAATTATATAGAGAGATAAATCCATATTATATATATTAAATGTTAGAAAAAAACGTTAATATAAAGAAAACAAGATTCATATTATGTTCTGGAAATAACAGGTGTATTCTCCAAGCTTATATCACTAGTATTAGACTGAGAGAATTTTAAAATGACTCTTCTTCAGAAGAAATATGCAACTTATTCCTATATATAGAAAGAAATGTTTCAAGATTTACATTTCCTATGATGACTTCAAATATGTGAAGTAAGAATGAACCAGTTCTCATTTTATTCTTATGGAATGCAATGGCAAGTTGATTCTTGATGCTAAAATTTTAGTAGAAACAAAGTTTTAGCTATTTTGATAAATTTACTTTTTATACATGAATTCATTTTATGCACATAAAAATAACAACTATTATGTTTTGTAAAAATTCCAAATTGCCTTGTGAAGCATATAAGAAACAATAAAAAATTTAAAACCCTAATATAAAATTCATTGTAATTGAACTTGCAAATAATTTCACAATTCCGTGATATGAATGCATTCAATGAGAACAAGAAAGAAAATAGTTAGGTGTATAATAAATTATAAGGAAAGATTTATATGAACACTTTTGGAATATTCATATGTACAAAAATGTTTTATTAGTATTTGTAAGTATTCAGCTGAAAAATTAAATAGATTAAATAAAACTTAATGCAAAGTCAAAATATTAAGAATTTATAATGTTGACTTTTTTAACCATTAATGTAAATGTTAGGCTTAAATTTGATGCATGCAATCTATATATATATACATGAAAATATTCAGGTCAGTGAAAGTAGTAGCATTTTTGCATTCAACCATTGAAATTTTCTGCAAACAAAATGCTACGCCTAAGTTAAAATATTGCTGAAAATCTATAAAATGTAGAACTTTTGGAAAATAAAGATTTTTCAAAGTTAGTACTAAAGATTAGTACTTTTGAGTTAGCACTTTTTAAATTTGAAAAGTTATTTGTTTCATAATAAGAAGAAAATAAATTCATAAAAATACAAAACTAAATCAAAATTTCAGAATTAGTTACATTGATTAAAGACAGTGATGTTAAAAGTATATGAACATTTTTATGAATAGAAATGTTAAAGTTCATCTTGATAAAACTGTTATTTCTAAGTTGCTGAAGAAGTTCGATTGGGGTAAAATAAAATATTAATATTATATTTAATGCTTCTAACATTGAAATTTCAATAAAAAGTGCTCCAAGACTGCTGCTTCAATTATGATGTAAATTTTTCAGTTTTTAGGCAGTGAAAATTGGAAAAATAATAAAAGAATCACTTTACTTCAAGGCACTAAAAGTTTTTAAATTACAAAAAGACACATATGAAAATCTACAACTTCAGATGAAAATAGATACTTTTATTTAAAAAAATAGAGTATATTCACAAAATTTTCAATACGAAAGGTAACAAAGGGTAAATAGTTAACCTTTTCCAGCATGAGTTATTAAAATTTTTGAAATATGAAAAAAAATGCAATTAAAAAGATTAGTTGAAAGTTTAAACAATTTCTTTAATTAACTCCTGTAACTCGGGTCCTCATTTGGAGATAACACCTGTCTAGAGCAACCGATTAGTAACAAAGTTTTCAGACACGATTAAATAAATTTCTTATGATAGTAATAATAATTATGAAAGTCTCAGGCTCATAAAAATTTTAATGCATAATTTGTATATTATTTTTTTTACAAAAATTATAATAAATATTTATAATTTAATACAAATACTGACTAAAAGCGAAAACTAAATTATTTTACTAAAAAGTTACTATTGATCATATTTAAATTTTATTAAGAATATAAGATTCATTATTTTGATTGAAACCGCTCTAAACAGGTACCAATGTTTGCTTCACACATAATGGGATCTTGCATATTTTTTACAATGAATGTACTTTCTGCTCATACGTACACTTTTCATGTGCAGAATGAAATGGTGCTGAAACAACTTTTTGATTAGTTCAGAGTTTAATTTAAATCTTATTTAAAAGTATACTTTAATACCACAAGGATATTAAAGAAATAAGATAAAGTAATTTTGTAAAAATTATAATCTTCAAGAAGTTAAAATAAAATCTCATATTCAAATAAAAAATATATGGGTGTTTTAAATATAAAATTAATTTCATTAAACTGCCATTTATAGTTCTGAAAGGAAGGAAGATACTTCTATTAAATAATTTTTTCAGTTTTATTGTTTTATAACTGGTATCTCTTTTTTCTGACCATCCTGCTGGAATGAGTTAAAAAGAATACAGGTAGGGTAATTACTGTACATAGGTTTCAAATATATATATGTATATAAAATGCAAAAAACAGTTTATAAAGATAATTTCTGAACAGCATAACATCACTCGAAGTGCAAAGGTTGCATGTAAAAAAAAGCCAACAAATGATAAATGATTTTTTCCAATTCAGTTTAATAAACGAATGATTATATTTTTTATCTTTAAGTAGATTTGAGCTTATCAACAACAAAGTAAAGAATAAATAAATATTTATCATAAGTAACAGTTCATTTCATTCAGAATAAAACAATAATAAGAATGTAATCAATAGAGTGTAGAACAGTAACATATAAAATCAAATTATATATGTATAAAGTACACAATTAACAAAATATACTTATTGCTCCATGATAATTTTATATGTGTTCAAGATTTACTTTCTTCTACTTTACTTCCATGTCTGCCTTGGCCTTTCATGAATTTTTCAGCTCCTAAAAGAATGTTTTGAAATGAAGTAAACTTGTAATTTTTTGTTTATTTTTTTACACATCAATTCGGTTATTTTTAAATTATTAATGTATTCATTAAATCAAAGAAATTTTGAAAAATAATTCATATAAAGTAACTTATTACAGTACAAATTATATATAATTTTTTATGAAAATATAATAAGCTTTAACAAGGAACATTCAAAAATTGTGTTTGCATAATGAAAAACTTAATTGTTATTTGATCTTTCAACTTTAAAACCTTATTTTGCTATTTTAATTCCAGCCATCTGATTATGGTAATCTGACTTTGTTTAAAAGATTTAAAAAAATATGATTACAAAGCAATTATTGACTTTCACTTTTTTAATTGAATGCATGAAATTAGAAGTATTTCTGGCACTTATTTAATAAAATATTCTCAAAATAATGAAGTTTATATTTTATGAAGATGTAAATTTTCAGATATGTACAGCCTAAGAAATGAAAGAGCACATGCTTAAAACAGCACAGAAAAATCATGGGCTGTTTCAAGCTGATTTATCATATCACATATAAAGCTAGATTATTTAAAGAATTGTACATTTATAGATAAGAAACAGGAGTTGAAAAATTATTCAGAATTCTCTGGTAAAAATTTTTTTTAGTAGTGACTTTTTTTACTAATGAAAATAATGTTTTCTTTATCCTATTTTCAGTGATAAATTTAACAAGTATAAAATGCACAAAAATGTACTTCATTTCTGATTGTTTTCATATCTTCTAATAGCAAAGAAAAATGTGTACCTGTATTAGTATTTAAAAAATAGACATATTCCTACAGCTATGAAATGCGACACAAACATACTTTGGAGAGTGGAAATAAGCAACTCAAAACTAGTTTAACTTTAATTAAATTTTGTGTTTTTTCTTCATTTAAAAAAGTTTTGTAAAATATTACAAGAAAACTTTTCGAATGATGCAAAATCATGTTATATTTTCTATAATATCAATTTACCATAGAATTTCATTTGTGAAATTAATATTAGGTACTTTTCATATGCTTTTCAAAGTTATAATGAAATTTCCATTGTTTTTATTGTTGGTACAAATATTTTATCCTGGAATTTTTTTTTCTAATGTTGATGGCAACAGAGTGTTTTATCCAGGTCTTAAAGTCATATTTAGTATGCGTGAAAACTACATTTTGTGGATTTGTTTCTTAGTGCAACAAGTAATATGAAGAAATATGTTTATTGCTTTATAATATATTTATATCATACATTATAAAATTATGTTTGTCAATTGCATGTTTTCAACAATACACATTTCTAAAGAAACAAGCATTGATTTTATTTTGAAATCAATGAATATCAGATAATAATATTTTTTACCTTTGATTGCTTCTTTCATTACAGGGATAGCACATCTGCTTTCTGATTTAAGAGCTTCTTCAAGGTTTTTAGCATCAAAAATAGCTTTATATGTGGATGATCTATCAACTCGCAAACTTTCTTGTGGTAAGACACAAAGACTCTCAGCTAGATCAATGGCTTGTTGGAAAGCTGAGAGAAAAAAAGCAAATATAATATATAAGAAAAATTAGTTATGAAACTAAACACACATAAACTGCTCAGCCTGCAAATTAACTAACTACAGAACAAAAGATTCTTTTTTTTACATGTAAACAGCTTTAAACATATTAAAAAAAAAAAGAAAATAAATTTTTACAAATTTCTAAGTGAGTTAATTTAATAAATTTCAAATTTTTAATTAATAATCAAAAATTAATAAAAGAATAAAATTTTAGTTATTTTGAATATAATTGAATATTAAAAGAAAGTAAAATACAGTTTTAGCAACAAATTTATTGCATAATATTATTAAAAAAAAAGAAAGAAAAGAAAGAAAATGCAACCAATTTTTAACATAAAATACTAGAAAAACATCAGTGAAAAATAAATAAAATGAAAAGAAAAGAAATACATGCTAAATATAATATAGAGCAACAATATCATAAATATTCAATAAACTTGAGTAGTTATCTATAACATTTCCATTGTCAATAAATATCAACACTATTTCATTCACAGGATCTTAAACACATTAATCTTGAGTATAGAAATTATTGAGTTAGTCCCCTCAGCCAAAGTTAAAAAAGCTATTATTATATTTGGGAGAAATATTACTGAGATTTGACATGTTTTGGAATGGTGTTAATGGAAAAATATTAAATTATCAATTTCAGTGTAAATCTATACTTTAAAAGTAAAATTTGGCTAAGTTAAGAGCAATAAAATTGAATAAAATTGACTTGAAAAAAAAATTTGATTGATTTATGAAATATATATGGATGTTATTGAAAACTACAGAATTGAAAAATGTGCAGTTTGTATACTATGGTGTGTGAAATGAGTTGCCATCACATTTTACCTAGATAGAAATAATTTTGCAGTTTAATTGTTTCAGGAAATAATATACAATATTGATCATGAGTAATGTCACAATTCTAAATATACTTGGGAAGAATTTTATTTAGATACATTAAAAAAAAAGTAATTATTTCATGAAGTCATCAAAATATTCAATAGAGATCATTTTTTATTTCTCCAAAATAATGCTTATTGTAATATTAAACACAGAAATAAACAATAACAGTTTTAAAATAATTTTGATATCATATAAATCATCCATATATTAATATCAGAATTATAGCACTTCTCTAAAATGCTATAACATATAACTGGATTCCAGATATATGATAAAGAATTTCTATATGCAAATCCTGAATCTAATTGGATCTGCAAACTCAGAAAGCTATATCATATAAATGGAATTGCAGATCCAAATGTAACTAAATTCCCAAATTTTATGTACAAGCTTTCAGAAGAAAAAAAAAAAAAGGAGGGTGAAGAGGGTATAAATTTTTATAAAAACCAATTCAAAAATTAACAATTACATCATGTACTGATTACAAAATTCATTTTAAATTAATGCATATCCATTCCTTTATGCAAATTTGATAGCCAAAAGCCGTAAATGCAGAATTAACTCTTTTATTCTTGAGGCCTTCAAAGCTAAGGACATCAGAATGTTAAAATATCCTAATTCCTCTTTCAAAGATAAGAGAATTCCATTGCCCCTATCTATCTACTTACAAAAATTGCAATGGCAGCTTGTGTTCTTAATGATTTGGTATACAAAAATGCAATATGATTGGCTGATGGCTAATAAGAAGATTTAATACAAAGAAATGGTAAATTAAATCTTTCGATATTTTAGTAAATGTATGTTTGGGTTTCTTTTGAGAGTTTCAAGGCCATACTCTTTCCCTCAAACTCATCTGGGAAAGCCACTTTAATAAACAAAGAATACACCTTGTATTCAATCAATGAATCAATCAATCATAATGAAAATAGTTGAAAGTTTCATGTGGATATACAGTCTTTTGTTTTCCTTTGTTTGAACAGCCAGTCGTAGACCTTTCAATATTGAAAAATCTTAAAAATTAGAACATTTAAGATTCATTAAATTACAATAAAAAGCATACAGTACTGAAAGTACAAAAAATATCACTTTAACTTATATTAATTAAATTCAAATATTCTTAACTACAACTTACCTTCTCCTTTCTTACATAATTTTGTAACAAGGCCCATTTCATAAGCTTCTCTTCCATTCACACCTCTTCCTGTTAATATCAAATCTAGAGCTCTTGCTAAACCAATCATTTTTGGCAACCTTACAGTACCACCATCAATTAAAGGCACACCTATAAAAATGGCTACTTAATTTTTTGGACACATTTAACAAATCCTAAATTTGGTAAATTGAATTTATTGCTCATTAAATAAATTTTTATCGAAGAAACATATTTTTAAAACTACAAACACATAAATGAATCTCTAAAACTTTTCTATTCTTAAAATTGGAAACATGACACATACGGACGAAAAGCAGCGACTCCAACTCACATTTCTTATTTATATTTATAATTAAGTATGAAGAATTAAGTAAAATCAAAATCTTATAAAATCTAATTGATGAAATTACTGCAAAGGTAATGGACAAATTTATTAAGAAAGCAGAACTATTTCTATGAGAAAATGTTAAATAATCCCCCACTCACACCAAACCCTTATTTTCAATGCCATGTAAAATTTAATATTCATTTGGTGGAAGTTTCATCTTGAAAATTAATTACATTCATTAGGAAATTTTTCATAAAAGCCATGAAGTTATTGCTCTTTTTACTGACTCTTCATATTTTTTAAACAAATTAAAAAACAAAAATAAGTAAATTAAAAAAGGTCCTTGTAATACTTCCATTTTTATACTGATATAAAATGGTGATAAATATATTTTTTTAAAAATGTCATTATTTTAATGTGTTAAAATCCTTCTATCATGTCCACAATATCATCACCCAGATGATATTGTTGGCAAAATTAAACATAAAATATCTGATATTGAATTTATTTTATCTGATTTTTTTTATCATAGAATCTTCGACACAATCATAAGAAATTAAATTCAGTTACTATCTTGTTATTAATAAATGTACATTTGATTTGTAAAAATGTGCACACATAAAATAAACAATAAATCAAACTGAATATAAGAGGAGAATAAATGGACAGCATGAAGCTAGTTTGTTCAGCTATTTATTCCTTTTAATTTATTCTGCTTGTTTGTATTGTTTTAAATCTTAATTCAATGGTCTAGAAATGTAATAAATACAGGTGGTTGGGGAAATAAGTCAGAATTTCACATAAATAATAGAGTAATATTATACTACCATCTATAAGAAAAATTTCTCATTCAAAATGTAATTATTAGACAAACATCATATGAAAAATAATAATTATCCATTAATATTTCATTTATGAACAGAAGAGGGTAGCTAGTATGTCTAGACAAAGAAAATTTATATCTCTTTTACCAATAAATATTTATAATGCATACCCAAATATAACACAGCTAGCATTGCATAGCCCTATATTCATTAACTTGTATTTGAGTATTAACAAATTATTAATTATCTTTAATAAGAAATTTACATTACTAAGCTATAGTTAAATACATAATGTTATCCAATATTTATTATCAGGGTGGAAGTCTGATGAATACATGACCGTTTAATTTGAATAGCAAAAGATCCAATTCTGTAGTCTCTTATACAAATGTTTAATGTTAAAACTGAAGAAAATATAAATATTAGAAAGTATATCTGCATCTATTTGGGGAAAGAATTAACCTTTCAGAAAATTTTATATGCTACATTTTTGCTGTTTCTCTTCAATTACAAGCTGAACACAAAATGTTTATTTTATATTTAAATGACAACTAAAAATCAAATGAAATGTTTACCAAATCTTCTACAGAAAACTCCTAACACAGCTGTTTCTTCCATAACTCTTAAGTCACTCCACAAAGCAAGCTCAAGTCCACCTGCAACAGCATGGCCATCAATTGCAGCAACCACAGGCTTCTGAAGGAACATTCTAGTTGGACCCTTAAAAAAAATTCAGCTGCTCTTAATTCATAAAAATTTTAAACAACTGATTTAAATATTTTAACACATATTAAAAACTAAAAAAAATTAATAAACTTTAAGAATGATGAATTCAATCTACATGAGAGAAAGAAGAAAAATAAATTGAATTATTTTAATCCTTATTTTTTTTATTCATCATTAAAAAAAGTGCCAGTAAAAATTTTCTTTAAAAACTTACATTTATTTAAAAAAAAAAAAACATCAGTATACGGAATTAAATTTTATGAAACTTTTATATCATTAATAAATTATTATTCATTGAAAATTTCACAAATAATATAATTTAAAGAAAATATTAAATTAAGGAAGAAGATCACACATTTATTTACTTCTGTATCTTCTATTTGTGTTATTAATAAAAATTGTTTGCAACTAATCCTTTTTAACTAGCCTTACTTATTGTCACTTTAAATCAATGGTTACAAAGTTTCTAACTCTTAGTCAATCCAAAAAACTGCATTATTCACATAAAGAGAAATGACAACTAATTCAATAAATCTTATTATTAATCAATAGCAACTGTGTATTTATTCAAAAGCATGAAAGTAATTAAATACCAAAATCAACTATAATAGAATGGCCAATGTAAGATATAAAAGTAGAATATTTTACTTTTTTCTCCCATCAAATTATATATATATATATATATATATATATATCAAAATTAATATTGATATATAATACAATTCAAACTTTTATTTTGTCATAATATAAAACCGTACTTTGCTAGTTTCCTAAATTAAGAATCAATATAAGTAAGTATGTTGATTATCCCTTATATGTAAAACACAGATGCTCTATTCAAGTGAAAACACAACTATGTTTAAAAGTAATATTTATAAGCTATAGACTTAAAATTTTTGAAATTTGAAAAAAAAAATCACATTTCTAATAATAATTTGAATGAGTTAAAAAGAATTAAAAAGTAATCTATCAATAACAATTCATCTGCTTTTCTATTTCAGTAAAGTATAGTAGCAAAGCAAAGTACTTCATTGTTGTTTCTAACACAAATAGCAATGAAAGGAAATTTTAAATAAATCAAATAAATTCAAATACTGGATAAAAAAAAAAAAAAAAACTAACCATTGGGCCAACATCTGCAGACAGTTTAACATTTCCAGTTGATACTTCTTGCAAATCATAGCCAGCACAAAATGTTCCACCTGCAAAAACAACATTATTTCATCTACTGGAGACCGAATAACATCACGCTTTGTCACTCGGAGGTCACGATAACATTCACATAACACAAGAGTTCACAACATCATACAATTTTGAGATTATTCAATAATTTCGTAATAATGCTAATGTATAATATTCTTATGCTACTAATGTAATCTGTTATCTTATGATCATCAGTAGAAATCTTTGATTAGAAACAAGTAAAATAATTTAAGTAAATTATAATATTAATAAATTACGAACCCACTCCATATAAAACCGCAGCTCGTGCCTCAGAATCTTCAGCAAAATTTTCAAATGCCTTCCTCAGTTGCGAAGCGGTTTCATGATTCACACAATTTCTTTTCTCTGGTCGATTGATACCAACAAGATATAAGGGATACTTTTTGGTAACAAGCACTACGAAATATAAATTTATATAACCATAAAAGACGGAAGAACTTTAAAAACAATAGAAATAATGTTAGCAAATAAATTGAAATAGCTGTACCTAATTGAGAATCAACAGAAGAGAAACGTCGCTGGAATAAATTTTTAATTAACAATTGTCGGAATTTAGCATGCAATAACAAAACATTAATGGGCGCAGACATATTGAAAAGTGCAGTACATGTACAAGTGTTTATTTTTATAAACACTGCTTCAATTTGAATTAAAATACATGACACAAATTTTTATATTGAATTAAATATTTGAAACTAAATAAAGATATCAAATTAAATCTAGTATTAAATTGTATTAATTATATGTTAAGTAGATTTTAGAATTTATTCCTCAGAAAGGCTTTGAGGACATGTAGTAAATGAAGAAGATTGCTTCATGCTTCTAAGACAATGACGAATCCGAAGTTGAGAAAAAAAAGATAAAAAATGTTTCACAAAAAGCATCTCGCTAATCCATTGCTTCATTCGACATAATCGTAAACTGAGGTTTCTTTGCCTATTCTTGGTTTAAGCACCTGAGTTAGTGCACTCAATCAATATACGATCATTATAATTATTATTACAATAATCTCTTGTGTTAATGTTTTGGATAATTCTCAATCTTATGTAACCTGAAAGATTTGTCGTAAAGCTTTCTTTAAAAAGCTTTAAAATTTTCCTCAAAGATAACAGGGGGTGGTTGTAATTTATAGACACATGACATAAATAGGGTATATTTGAATTTCCAGTTAGCCAGAAAAAAACATAGCGGGATAAATGTTTTAGGACCATAAGTCTTTCTTGACAAAACTTTTTTTAAACTTTCCTTTTAATTATAGAAATCATAATGAGAAAACACACGAAAAATATGTTTAATACTGTAGTAGACTGCATATGCAGTAGCTAAAACAATAGAAAGCGTTGCTGTGAGAAAAGCATTTTGTGGTTTCTTTTGGAAATTCACTCGGAAAAAAAATAAAAAATAAAAGGGGGATATTAAAAATTATTGAAACGCCCAAATACTTGAATTTTAAAGTGGTGTAAAAATAATTTTGGTGCAATAATATGATCAGTTATAAGGGAAAAACATTATATTGAGGAGAAATTTAAAAATTCCTTTAAGGCTTATGTAAAAAATATAATTACAATTTTGTTAACCCTTTCGTAGTGAAAGATTTTTACCCAAATATCCAATCCAATGTGATGATTCTAAATTCAATAATTTGCCTACAAAGCGTTTCGGCTGATTTTTAATTATGCATGCCACTAAGATCTGATAATATGCCAGCTTAAAGAAATAAGCAATAGATTTAGAAAATTAAATTATTTTAGAATTAATTAAATTATTTTATCATACTGTCATCGAAAGTTCCGAAATAATCATTTATTACTAACTCTGCAAAAACCAATAAATAGTTTCAGAACTTTTAAAACCATTTTAATGCGAATAAAATTATTTTTTATGCCGCTTCCTACGAAGTCCATAAAATATATAATCTCTCATCGTGTGAGCAGATAAAAAAAAAAAACAGTGAGTATGTAGTCATTGCCATCCCTAATATATATGAGAGTTTGCCTCTTATTAAGGGACGCAATCTCTTAAATTGCAATCTTTTTTTTTTAATCTGCTATGTCAATTATGTAATCTACAATAATTACATGTCTAATTTTTATTTATCTCATCTTGAAAGGCATATTATGGAACTCATTTTCAATGATGTTTCAAAAATCGTTCTTATCACAATGATTATATATATATATATATATATATATATATATATATATATATAATTTCACATTGCACCTTTTATTGACAACAACAGGAAGCTTGGAAAACTACTCACTTACTCACTAGTCTTGCTGATGTTAGATAATTATTCACAGTTTGTTAAGGTAATTCATTAAATTAATCAAATAAGCTTATGTTAAATATGATAAAATTTAAAATATGTAAATAAAAAATAAAATGGAAGTATTTCACCTTCCGATGTTATGATTTGAAATATCGGAATTATGGTTTGAAGCAATTAGTAAATGTGCTTGAAATGAAAATTCTCCTGGTTCCCACTCCACAAAGATTAACGAAGACATCTAAAAGATTGCAAAATAATTCCTAATTTAAAGGAGGAAAAATAAATACGTTGAGAGATCATCCGTGAATCTTGGTTTGTTAAATCTTGGCTTATATAATGTTGAATTGTCAAAAATAATTTTCGTACAAAACTTGTTAATATTTTCCAAATTGACTTTTTCTTTTCTTTGAGTGCGAATTTTAATGTCAACGCTTTTCACTATTTTTCTTCATTTCAGTTTTTATTCTTAACCGATCATACTGTATATTCAATATTTCTACAGATCGTGAGCCATTGGAATACTGATACTGTTATTATACATTTTAATAACAGTTGTGTTTAAAACTTTTAAATGGAGGCAATAATTTAGTATCTGCAATTAATTCTGTTGTAATACAATTAAAGACTTTTATGTGAGACATATCATCTTAAAGATGTAGGTTCTAATATTAGTCGAGAACTCTTTAAGATATTAAACGAACAAAGTAGAGAAATGTGTCTCTAAGACAGATGATCGATACTTGTATATTTGAGATGTCAACAATTCAATGCAATTCCATTGAGGTATTTTATTTTAAATGATCTCAGAAGTTTCATTTCAGTAGGAAATTAATGAAAGGAAGTAAAACTATTAAAAAATATTTTCAACAAGTAATGAAATGAAATGCCAACACATATCCAGAAAACCAAAAGCAAGTTCAATTCAAACAAAAGTTTGTTTCAAAAGTTGTATCAACATGGTCTCATTTTACTTTTGAGCATGCATACTAACAGAAGACAAGATTTGTAATTTTTTGTAATATTTCAAAAATATGGCTTTTAAAAGTTATGCTTTAGTACAAGTTCCTGTGCCTCCTGCACCTATAAGGTTAGAATTACTAATCAATTGAATGGATTTTGGGACAAGAATGAGTGGATATAAAAGAATTTTTATTGAAAAGGTTGTTTTAACCTTTACCATACTATTGAACGTCAAATTTTTTCCCTTTATTTACGCAATGGTTTAAATGATGCAATGGTTTTGATTTTTGATCTATCATTATTATTTGGTAGAAAATTTTCCATCGCACATTTAATTTGTTAGAAAATGTATAATGACTGCAAGTGATATGAGGTGACATCGAAAGGCTTGATAGTTTTTATTTTTCTGTGACATAAAAAAGAGAGAAATCACGTTTCATCAAAGGATATTTTCAAGCATCATATTCTCACAGTTGAAAATTAATGAGGATAAAAATGAAATAGAGTATGTCGTTTTAGGGTGATTCTTTCTCATGAAACCTCCATCCTTGCTATTTGATTGTTTCCCTGATGGAATTTAGGTATTGTATTGATATAATGAAATTTTTAATACTTGGGAGTTTACCAGAATTCATAAAATAGGATTTTCTTTTCTTTGTTTACATATTAAATGTTTATTTCGAACAAAAGCTGGAATTTTACCAAATTACTTAATGCAATTAAAGTAAATTAATTACTTGTTAAAAACAGTATTGTCAGTATAAAAACAGACAGCATTGTTAAGCAGTATTGTAACTCAGTCTTCATATTGTTACGAATAACTTTTCCCCTCAGCATTTAATCTAACAATAAGGAAGAGAGAAAAGAGGAAAAAAGGGAGAGTCACAGCAAGGAGAGAGAGAAGAGGAAGAGAGGGAAAGTTACAGTATGTAGAGAGGGAAGGGGAAGAGAGGGAAAGTTACAGTATGTAGAGAGAGAAGAGGAGGAAGAGAGAGTCATTGTAAAGAATGAGAGAATCATTGTAATGAGTAAGAGAAGAGGAAGAGAAAGATTCGGAGGACAGAGAAAGAGATACCCTAAGTGCGTCTCGAAAAGTTTTTTTTTGTTTTGTTTGTTGTTGTTGCTTAAATTTCCCTTTTGCTTTATTAGCTCAGAAAAATAGTATGATAACAGTGGATAATACATTTTTCAATTTTAGACGAACCCTTTTTCAAATTAAAAAAATTAACAAAAAATATCTCCACCAATTTTACAGATAATTTTCTGAAACATTTTCTGTGTTTTTATTATGGTAAAGATAATATTTTTCTAACTGGACATTTTCGGGAATCTACTTTACTTGTTGTGTTATTTTTTAAGTTGAGTTACTGAGGCAGGATAAGCACCGCTAAGAGCGTTGTATCTTGCCTCAGTAAATGCAGCATAATCACTTTATAATACGTGAAGGTTGCATTCCTAGCTATACGAGACGCCATTTTGAATTTAAAGGGCTAAACAGGACATTAAAGACCATTTTGCATATTCATTTTTAAAATATATTTATTTTGAAAAAATCTCTTTCAAGAACTTTTGAATACGCAATTTTTTTTTTTCATTTCATTAGTGTATTTGTCGTATTGTTTTCCACATACTGAAATCGTTGTTTTGGGAGACGGAATCTAATGTGCTCCAAATTTACAATATATTATATAAATATTCAAATATTTAACTTCTACGCATTTCGAAAACTTTATATTTACAATAAACGGAATGTAGAAACAGAGTTATATGATTAAAAAAATAATTTCTAAATTCACCATTGTAAATATTCCTGATTAAACGAGCTGTAAGTTTATGTTAGAGTCTTCTCCGTTTTTTATCTTTGGCAAATAAGAAGTCTTTTTTTTTTTAACACTAGTTATTGCTTTTTCTAGATAGTCTCTCTTTACACAGAGATTGCTCCAAACAATTCTGAACTTAATAATGCTTCTATATATCTTTAGCCCGAAGTTTAGTACTTCTTTTCGCTATTCGCTTTTCATTTAAAGTTGGTTGTTTAAGAAACATATGCATACACAAGAAAGACTTTTGTTTTTAGTGAAGAATTTAGCACATACAGCAATGCCATTTAAAACTTTTTCTCTTAAAGATCAAAGCAATGTAAGATATATTTTTAGAAAGAATTCTAAATAGCTGAACTGTTTATTTTATATGGAAATTTAAAACTTTTAGATTAATGAAACACTTTTATCACGGAAATAATTTTATTCTCATTGTGCTATGATGGCGAAATTAAGAAAGAAAAATTACAATTGGTAAAATTAACTTATAATAATAAAAAAGAATCAAAATACAAATAGACGGTCCTGTTTTCTATAAGAAACAACATTGCTTACCTCAAATTAAACCCAGCATAAATGCATGTTCAGCGGTTTTCTTTGCATTGTAGAATCTCCCTTAATCAGCCACAATTGATTGTATTTTTGAGTTAACAGCTACAATTGCAATGATTATTTCAAATTATAAGCCGAAATTGAAAAATATTTTGTAATATTACAAATTATTACATTTTACACTGTTTCAATAGTACAGGAAATGTTATACAATATTGCTTTTGCAAATTTTATGATAATGTGAGATAATATGTGCTACTTAATTTTAAACGGTATTTGATTTTTTCATGTTCTGAAGTGAAGTTTACACATTTTTTTAGTAGTATGTTGCATAATTTTGAGCATCTGCTTGCTGATAAAAATATGCAGGAATTTAAAAAAAATTCTATATATATATGTGTGTGTGTAATGATATCTCTTAATCTAATTTAAATCTTAATTTATTTTCTATTTTTTTTTTATCTTAAATTATTCCATGTTACTTATTCTAAAGTTTTCTCTTAATTTTTGATCCAAATCGGACTTAAAAAAAATTTATTACTTCTAATACGAGCTCTAAAAAATGCAGATTATTGCAGTTTCTCATGCTCCATGTGAAGGGATTAAAGTCCCTAACACCTACCACTCTTTTCAAAGATAAATAATATACCTTTCCCAAATCGACCCGTGTTAAAGTAATTCCTAAAGGAATCTCAATAATCATTAAAAAAAAGATTTTTCTTTTATTTTTGTGTCGCGATATAAACAATCTTTTCATCATCGTTTCTCCCTGTACACAAATATACCTTCCCATGATAAAATAAATTGAAATTAAATTCCCAAGTTCTCTTCTTTTCGACCATGCATCTACAAAATTGTGCAACACTCATGTGTAATATATTTGAGAGAAACTTTATAAAATTATGTATTGATTTCACTGAAGCTTACTCGGCAAATTTTATAAAATTCGAAATTCTTCCTTTGCTTTGCGGTTGTACTTAACTTCAGTCTGTGTGTCATGTTAATTCTTAACCTCATTATTGTTATTATCTTTCTTCTTTTCCAAAACATGATCATGTTGTCCTCAAGAGAATGTACAGAGGGAATCATATTATTTACACCCATTCAAGTTTGCACTTTCTCATTTCTAATCATTACAAATTTCGTTTTTTATCTCGTAAGCTTAAGTTTTGGATTTTTTATACGTTCAATTATTTTGATATTGCTGGTTAAATTATTGTTTATTTTAAGTTAATTTGCTGTAAAACTGACAATTTCTTTTACCGATATCTTTACAAAGAAGTTATATTTTGAATTTCATTCAAATGATCAAAAATCATTTAAAAAAAATTAAAGTTATTTTTTAAATATAATTGCCTTATAAAACGAGACTAAAAATGAAAATGAAGAATAAATTTCTTCGAGAAAAATGAGAAAACTATACAATTTCGAATGA
The DNA here is from genome assembly GCF_947563725.1 of Argiope bruennichi. Lineage (NCBI taxonomy): Eukaryota > Metazoa > Arthropoda > Arachnida > Araneae > Araneidae > Argiope > Argiope bruennichi. The sequence continues at coordinate 29,554,915 of NC_079158.1, read as the reverse complement.
ACTAGAATCTATGTAAGAGCAACAATTTTCTGAACCTCAGTTTATCTGTAAGATCCAATTCTTTGTAAAAAGTGAATGTTTTTTTTCTGCTTCATCATAGGCAAATAATTTATTAGAGTATAATTTCTGAATTCTTTTTCTGAGAAATATTTATTATAAATATTTCATTCTGATTAAAAAAAAACTGTCGCAAAAGGCTTCTAAGGTATAATTTTCCTTAAATCAATTTGATTTGGAAATGTCATCTTTAAACTGTGAGAATAAATTTATTTTTAATTATAGTGTTAATTCTATTTGAAGATATCCCTATTTTTTAAAATAAAACCCAAGTCTTTCTTAAATACACTAGTTTTTTATTATTTAGAATCATCTAAAATTACAATCTGCTGAAGACGAATATTTATCATCAACTGATATTAAATCTATTATGTTGAACTGATGGGATTATAATAACATTTTGCATAGGCTTAGATAATACCAGTTTGAAAAATTACACTTGAAACTAAAGCTGAATTATAAGTAAAAACATTAATTACATAGGATTGTTTTAAAAGAATCCTTCAATAAACGTTTTTTTTAAAACTTATTTTAAAAACTGAGAAAATATTGTAAGTTCCAGCTTAATTGATAATTTAATACAAATAAGCCTTAGAATAATGGCAAAGGAAAAACTTACAACTAATTCCTGTTATGTATATTATGAATTATATGTACAATTATGTGTTGTTGTTTTGAAATTAGCTGCATTTTTATCCATAAAAAATACATTTTGGTTTATTTTGGACTTTACTTTACAGAAAATAGATAAAACAAGATAGTCTTTTTAAAAATGTGTTTTGGAATATTCTTCTTCAACGATTTCTTGTTTGTTATTTTAAGGATTATACAGAATTTGGTAATCAGAAAACTTTTAAATCAAGGTATTTTTTTCTTTGCTATCGGAAATGTTTTTTGAAGCACATATTTCTTTTATGACAAGGACGCGAAAGATTAAATGATCATCAGCACAAAACAGACGTATCATTATATTAAAAACATCCTGAGCAAAATGCAACGAAAATACAATACAAATTTTTAAAACTAAAAAGAAAAGAAAAAAAATTAAATAAGAAAGTTTCACTTCAAAAATCTGGAAGAACTGACGCATCACGGAAGTAAAAAGAAAACTTCTAATAAAAAATAAAAGTGAGAATTTTTTGCATTTGTGATTTCCAGAGAACTTCAATACTTTGCTTTCAATTATTTTCTTTCCTGAAGTCAATAAAAGTTCTGATGTTCTTGCTGCCATCTTTTCATTGAAATTCGAGTCCCTGCGCGAGCTAAAAATTTCTGTTTCGTGATGATGTTATTTTTTAAAATAAATGTAACGATTCGACTTACACAATGTAATTAAGAAAGAAATGAAATTTGAAAAAGGAAACAAAGCGTAAAATTTTGATGGATGATGTTCTTCGAAATTCTTCGAAATTTTTATTTTACTTTTGACAGCTTTTGTTCATTTGTTCTGTGATTTAATTTAATTCTGTTTTTTTTAAAGTTTTTTTAAAGTCATTTTTTTCCATAAACGTCCACTGTCTGAATTTTTTTCTCAATATAAAGTCAAATACACGTTGTCATTATTTTAATTCTGAAATTTTAAGTGAGGTATACAGTTTTCACAAACATTCTATATATTCTTAAAACCCCAAGAAAAAGACATTTTGCTCTGGACATGAATAAAATTTATATCACAGATAAATCGTTTACAGATAAATATTTATTTTTTTATATATTTCTAGAAGTTTTAGATAATGTTTGTATAATTTTTTAAAAATATTTTCATTCAAAAATAAAGAAATTGCTACAATTACATTGTTAAAAATGAATGGTTATTTTTTCTAGAAAACCAGAGAAACTATCAAAGAAACTCTTTTTTTTTCTTTTGAAAAAGAAATTCATAAAAATCCAAGAAGCGGATATTTTTTAAACTCTATATTTGGTTTTTAAAGGATGTACAAAATAATGGAATAATATTATTATATGTAGACTAATTACTTTCTGCGACGAACTGATTCACTGTGTGAAATGTTCCCTAATATCTCCAATTAAATATTTTAAGCAACTTGGTCTCTTAATAGCTTCATCAGCAAAATATCTTCAGACTTCAAGCTTTGATAGTCATACTATTATAGAAGTCTTAAGAAACTTATGAAACGTTCCTTTTTCGAATGCACAATGGAAATTGAAGTAATTAGAAATAAAATAAAAAAAAATGTTGAAATATTTTTCCTTGAATTTCGAATTTTGGAATAGAATCGATTTATTAAGTTCCGCTTCCGCTTAATTACACAGTTCAAATATTAGTTAATGGACTTTTAAGTTTACTTATATTTATTATCTACTTTCTATACCTAAAACACTGGTTTTTTTTTTGTTTTTTTTTTGAATTCTTACCCTGAAATATGAACTGGGATCATATACAGTTATATGCATATCATGCTCAGTTGCTGGGATCATATACATATCATGCTCAGTTTGAGCATTGTTGCATTTATAAAACATTACAAAAACGCATTAGTTAAAGTTTTAAAAAAATACATCTTTTCAGGTGTATTATAAATATTTTTTAATATATAATTAGTCATTTTTTTTTCTATTTTTTATTTTGTTGTTTGTGACACTTGTCATAGACAAGTCCGCTGACGAAGTCAGCGATTTTAAGCCAAGTTTTAGAGTCTCTGGTTTCAGTAGGGCCATCTAGAGCCAAGAGTACGTCTTACTTACTTATTTTTTTATGATTTAGCATTATAAATATTATAGCACCTTAAAACCAATTTTATTTCAAAGTAACTACAAGATGGCATCAATCGTATGAATTAAAGTAAGCGATAAATTAGCAATTAAGTTCCCAAAATATTAAAATAGCGTAATCTTATCGATAATGCGCCAATATATGCAATTTTAAACCGGGAAGTAAGCAAAAAAAAAAAAAAAAATCAATTACAAAATTATGAAACAAATTAATTTAAATAAAAGTTGATAAAAATTCATATATTATTATGTTCCAAATTAATTACTATTTATATCTAATTTTTAATTAAAATTTTTATATTTTGTAAATAAATAACAAATTTTATATATTTCGTTTTTTTTATCGAAATTAATACTCGCAATTACAAAAAATAGGTTATGATTTAAATTCAAAAAATAGTAGTTAGATTCTGATTATATAATCGTACAAAATTATTCACAAATCATTGCCAAACTTATTTTGTAATAATCACTTTTAGGCTTATTTAAATGATCATTTAATATTCAGCTAAAAAGAACTCTTATTCAGGTGTTTTTTTTATACAATTTGAAATCAGAATGCTGTGATTGAAAGTATATTTCACCAAGGGATACTATTTTTTGAAAATTTATTTTTATTCTTTATATCATAATGAATTTTCTCAACCTTTCAGTATTCGCGGCCCAGTTTTCAATCATAATTTCCATCACGCCCCCCCGCTTACAATAAAATGTATACAACAATAATGCATATTGAATATTTTTTATTCTATTTTTAAATTATTTTTAACTGACTGCCAAAACAAGAGTAAAAGCGAGCCAACGTTGGTGAGAAACCAAATTTGGCATTTTGCCACGCGGATGGTGAACAGATGAAGCGAATGAAAGCGGTGAAAATTTGAATATTATATTTGAAATGAAAGCCAAACAGGGAGATAACGTTAAAAGAATATGAAAGTAGAAAAATTCGTTAATGAAAGTTAACTTAGAATGGGTGAGCTAAATTTAGAAACTGGGAATACATTTTTTCGAATAATAAAAGAAATAAAACAGAAGCATGACTAAACAAAAGTGAAAAAAATAGCAATGTTTATGGAAGGGAATCCACACAACCGACGCCGTCTCGAGCAGGCGTTGAGCAAATGTTTTCACATAGAAGAAAGGAAAATGTTCGATAACTAGAGATGCATAATCCACGAATTTTTGAATAACAAATAATTTTGATATTGTTATTTTTAAATAATTGTTCCAAATATCTGTTATTTCAATCATATTATTAATTAACAATTATTACTTAATATTAAATATAAAATTTATTAATTAATACTTAATTTACTGACTTAAGTAACGTGTGATTGAATTAATTTATCTATTTCAGCTTACTTCTTAAATTTGATTTTTTTGAAAACTATTTATTTAATTTCTTTATTGGAGTAAACAATTTTCTGAAAAATTTGAATTAAATATATATGTCATTTCTTTAAATTGTTTAATTTAGTTCTATATTCTACCAATAGATGGCGCCAGCAGTAAACGGAGTATATGCACAGTCAAGTCACAAGCAATTAAAAATGATATGAATGTTGAAATGTTTGGAGATAATTTTTCAAAACAATTGCAAATCCATACCTCTTTCAAATGATACTGCTGCTCGTCGAATTGGTGATATAGTTGAAGATGTATAGTGTCAGTTTTTCTTGAAGTTGCGTGACAAATTGCTTTCAGTACAGCTTGATGAAGCAACAGATAGTAATAAAGATGCTCATTTAATTGCCTATGTTCGATTTTGTGATAATATGTCAGTAGTAGAACTACTTTTCTGCAAACCAATAGAACTCAAAACAACAGCGTTCGCATTATTTGCTATTTTAAATTATTTTATGAATGAGGCAAACATAAAATGGAAAAATTACGTCGGAATATGCACCGAAGGTGCTCGTTCAATGTCCGAAAGATTCCAAGGTATACAAGCACTTGTAAAACAAAAATCGCCTCAGTGGGTCTGGATACATTGTATGATCCACAGAGAAGCTTTTGTTTCGAAAGAAATGATTCCTTGTCTGAATATTGTATTAACCACGGTTGTAACCGTAGAAAATTAAATAAAAATGAGACCCCTGAAATCGAGAATCTTTTCCGCACTTTGTAAAGACATGGATTCAGTACATTCAGCGTTACTATTTTATTGCGAGGCAAGATGGCTATCGCGTGGTACATTTTTGCAACATGTTTATGAATTAAGAGAAGAATTCGCTATTTTCCTAGAAAAAGAAAACAGACCGGAGGCCGAGAATTTTCGCGATGGTTTATTTGTAATGAAATTGAACTACTGGGTCGACATATTTGAGAAATTAAATAACTTGAACCTTCAACTCCAAGGAGCAAATAGACATATTTTGGAGTGATAAAGTTAATGCTTTTTGTAGAAAATTGGAATTGTGGAACAGAAATTTAAAGCAAAAAAAACCTAACAATGTTTGCAAATGTGGATGATTGTACTAAAACTTACAAGGCTGAAGAAGAACATGTGAAAGTTGTTTTTGTAGCCATTGAAAATCATTTAGCCATGCTGGCAAAGAATTTTAAAAGGTATTTTCTTGTTGATGACAAACTGATAGCAAGTTACGAGTGGGTTAGGGATTCATTTCATAAGTTATACTATTGACCATATATATATACCCGAAGGATTCTCAATTGATGAGGAAGAAAAATTCATAGACTTCACTACAAATGGCGAAACTAAAAGACAATTTAGTAATAAATCACTATTTTAAAGGATGTAGAGGATGATTTTTCTGCACTAATAACAAAGGCATTTCGCATTCTATTACCATTTTCAACATCCTACCTTTGTGAAACTGGATTTTATGCTGTGGCTTCTTTGAAGACAAAATATAGAAACAGAATTGAGAGTGGCTATTTCTAATATCAAGCCTTCCTTCGAAAAATTTGCTCTGAAAGACAGGCCCAAGGAAGTCACTAATAATTATTAAATTTGTTTTTAATTTAGTATGTTTTAATTAAGTAAATTTTGATTTAGTAAGTTGTTTTACTTTAATGAGTTATTAAATATGTCGAAATGTGTTTTGATTTCTATGTGTATGTGTGCTTTCCTTTCAATCAGTTGATCAATTTTTTAAAATAATATTTTATCTTGGATATTCTCGCTACCCCCCTCTAGTGTGCTCGTGCCCCTCTAGGGGGGCGCGCCCCACATCGCTGCTTTATATATCTCAAAAATGTTTTACTTGCTGTAAACACTGGATAATAATACTGTCATATAATATAAAGAAAAAGTGACTTCCTACGTTCATTTTGATAAATAGATCTGATTAAATGAGCTGTAAGTTTATTTTAGAGATTTCCACAGTTTTTTTTTCTTTTTTTCTGGTCATTAAGAATTATAAAAAAAATTCTTAGACGTTAGTTTTTCTTTACTCAGAGATTGCCTCAAACTTTTCTGAAGTTAATAATATATCTCTGTTTCTTGCCAAAAGTTTAGGAATTTTTTTGGGTGATTTTTTTAAACTTAAAATTGGTTGTTTAAGGAGTTGAGTGAGGAAACAGATTTTTTTAAAGAACTTAATGCATATAGGAAACATGTCTAAATTTTTTTAAAAAGGAAATTACGAACAATGCGCGTTATATTTTTCAAAAGAATTTTCAGAAGTTGAAGATTTCTCTCGTCAAACTTTGAGTCCAGAACCTTTTGTAAATAAGAATAAGATTAGGATTTTTTTTTCTGTAATAACGATAAAATAAAACAATAGCAAAAAATGGGATAGAAATGCGCAAATTACTGATAAATAATCCAATTGGCATCAAAGTAGGGAGAATTTTTATGATAGTTCATTTATTACTCTTTTTTGATAATATTTTCCAAAGTTTTTGTACAATAAGTAAATTGAATATATTTATCATGCCATCCAAATTATTAAATCTTTTTAATTTAAATATAAGAAGTGATGCACTTGTTTCATTTGTTACCTATAACTTTTTTTTTTTTGTTTAAAGCGATTGCTTAATTTTTGCACCATATTTTCTTTGATAATATAATTTTAGGTTTCATATTGTTATAACTTACAGTTTTCTGATCATTTTATTATTTCTTAATTTAAATTATTTATTCACGTTTTCTATTTACTTTAGCGTTTTATTTGTTGACACAACTTAAATTATATATATATTTTTTAAATATATTTAATATCTGGTTAATCATAATCAATCAAATTTTCTGCTTAATTAAGTATTTTGCACACTTACGACAGTGCCATTACAGGCTTAAAGAAAATGAAAAGGATTCATGCTCCTATTTACCCAGGGTTGCAGTTTAATTTCTACAGTTATCTTTTTATTTTCCATTATGAAGGCAAAAGTTAAATCGTAATTTCCTACATTAAGAAAATTGCACAAAATCTAAATGCAATGTAAAATGTTAATGGTAGATGCTTGAGAAAGGCGTTATGCAGAGCTTGCAGTATGTGTTGATTTTTCGGCGCAATTTGATATTCAATTTAGTTATATATAAAAGTAACTTCAAAATATAAGACAAAGCATTTATTAAATATTTTAATATGCTGTTAATTTATACTTAATTACATATATTGTAACTTAATTCTTTACAGTGGTTTCCATTTTCTACTCTCTCATGCATAAAGTATACAAAGAAAGTATTGTGATCGTCGAAAAATTCGAATTTTAGATTTTGATGAATAATTATGTTGTAAATCTTAATGAGTCCAATAAACACAATTTTTGTAATTGTATTAGTCTGAGAACACGATAATTTAAAATATTTTGAGTTAAATGAATGAAATTCGGTATGTTCCTTTATCGTAATATGTATCAAATACCGTAAATATGTATCTATATCAAAATTGTATGTATGTAAATAAAAAACCGTAATTATGTATCAAATTTGAACATTATTTATAATTGGAAGTTTGTCTGTGCGCAAATTAATCATACATTGCAACTACCAAATATAAAGGACTTGTTGGATAAAACTTGAAATACCATTTTAGCATTTGTAGTGTATATTCTTGACCAGATCCGTTAAAGTGTTAACTGTCTATCAGTCTGTACATCTGCTTACATGTGAAAGCAATTACACAAAAGTGCAACGTTTTAGAGAAATGAAATTAAGGTTAATTAATATAATTAGTAAAGAAATTAGGGTTAAATTTAGTATAATCTTGTTACTAAAAATTATTGTTCTGTGTCTGATTCTGGTTTCAAAGTCATCAAAAGGTCCCAAAATGCATATTCGGTTTTCTTATTTCTTTTCTAGTTTTAAGAAAGCACAGAATCCTCATTTGAGGGAAATCTGAAAACTCGTAGGTAGCGATATTGTCTTCCTCCAGGTTGAAAATCTTTATGATGAGAGGAGGGGAATTATTATATTTACTAGGGCCCATATAATTATTAGGATTTAGTTTAGTTTAGTTATAGGCTATTTTGGAACGGATTTCTTAATTTTGGACCGCTGTCAGATGATGAGGGCGGCATTCAATTATTATTTAGAGTTTTCAAAGTTATATTCTTAACGGCTATATTAGTTACTGAGTGCAATGTAAAATTCATTTGGAAATCTGCTTTGACGTCTTGAAAGTTGAAAAAAAATATTCAGTAAGAAGAAAACATTTTAATTTCGTTTATAACAATCTTAAATTTTTTAATAATAATATGAAAAATAAAGAAAAAATTTTAAATTTGGCATGGTTTTCTTAATATTTAATGTGTTCTTGCCAGTTTTCAGTCGATCCAATCGGATTTTCTGCACCAGAAAACTTTTTCAAATACTTTTTTTTTTTTTTTTTTGACATCGGAAAATGAGCTTTCTTTTAAAGCACACATTTCTAACTTGGTGTAATAAGAAGCAATCCAAGAATATTGAGTACTTATCGACTCAAAACAGCTGCGATATGTATCATTACATTAAATAAATAAATAACTTTCGGAACAAAATCCCATGAAATCGGATGAAAAACAACGGGAAAAATTTAAAAAAGACAGAACCCTGGAAAAAAAAGAGAAGAAAATAAAAGCTTAACTTCAGAAATCGAGAAGCTCTGTTGCTTCTCCCAGAACAAAAAAGAAGTCGAGACTAAAATAAAAATGTGAATTTTCTGCATCTCTGAACTCTACGAAACTTTAGCACTTTACTCTCTCAGTTATTTTCTCTCGTAAAATCAATGACTTTCCCTGTCCTTGCAAATACCGCTACGCTCTAATTTGAGTTCCAGTATAAAATGAAAAATTTTTTCCGTGTGACGATGTATAATTTCTTAATATTAATGAAAAGATTTCAGTTCACTGTGTACTACAAGGGGGCAAAATTAAAATTTTGAAGAAAAAAAAAGAAATTAATTTTGTTTATAATCTTTGTCTATTGCTTAAATTTAATTTTGCTTGACTCTGATCTAAATTTATTCGGTCATTCCGATAGTGACAATTCCCATTATTTTAATTTTACAAATGTATAGAAAAGAAACATGGCAGCTTATCATGTGTTGCTTATCTTAAAAAAAATCCTTTATGAATTAGCAAAACTTGGCTTTCAGTTGCCTCGTAATTTGAAGCAGTTATAACAGAAAAATATAAAATTTCCCCTTTACGGCAAATCTCATTTCAATTTTATCAAAAATGTTCTCTAATCAATTATTATCAAATCTTCACTGAAAATAATCGAGATAATCAATTATTATCTCTATTTATTGATTATTATCTCAAATCTTCGTTGTCTTTGTTAGATAAGTATAATGGTCTGCAGGAATAAGTTTAGTTTTTTCCTTCTTAATTTTGCACATGACCCTTTGGAGTTTATTTACATTCAACTGGTATGCTCTTTGCTTTTATATTTGATTTCAATTTAATTCATGTTTTTTGGTTTTAAAATTTGATAATTGTCTCATAGTGGTTTGATTTAATTTTATTGGCACTTGCCATGGACAAGCCCATTCTTACGAAGACAGTGATTTTAAGCAGGTGGGGGAGAGTCTCTTGTTTTTATAATAACGCCAACTAGGGCCAAGAGCACGACTTTGCTACTCACGCTTCACTCATTCACTTGCACAACCCCTTTTTACAGGAGGGCACATTCACACATGTCACATATAGAACAACGGAAGAACAACCCTGCCCAAACCGGGACTCGAACCCAGGACGCCCAGATCACGGGGAAGACACGCTACCCCTATGCCAGGACGCGGCCCTCATATTCTAATCAACATTTATTTTTAATTCAGTTAATTTCATTTGCATTTTAGATTAAGCAGCATTGAAGCGCTCTAAATACAGTGCATCTTCCTTTTAAAAGTTTTGAATCTGGAAATATTTACATTATAAGTTTGTTTCATAAATATTGCTTTAATGTTATGGTTTATAGTTCGTTATCTCAAATATATTTGGCTTTACTATATTCTTAATGTCTTAATTTTTTTTATTTTAGTTTTTATTTCAAGAGAAAAAATATCTATTAGAAAATTATTTAAAAACTAGAAGATGGGCCGTCTAAAGAGGTTGTTTTCATGCATCATATTAACAGATCTCATCGTCACAGACTAACAAACGAAAATTTCAGTAGAAAATCTCATGAACATTGGCAAAATACTTAAAAATATAAGGAATCAACATAAATAAAAAATAATAAAAATTGCTTAGAATAATAAAAAATTATAACTTATTAGGCCAAAAATTTCAAAAATAAAAAATTAGCTGTTAATGGATTAATGTTATATTTGAAAATCTGTCTACAGCTTATAAAATTGCACTTGAACATATTTTATAAGTTGCAACAGCACTGATAATTTACTTTGTAATCGATCGTAAGGTCAGATCTGCTACTTTCCGTATATGAATTGCAGACGAAGACATTGATGGAAAATTTAAGCACAATCAAGATTTTAGAGTTTCCGGTCAACTTATCCATTCAATTTTTTTTTTTTAAAAAAAAGCAAGGTTCTTAATGGGTTAAACTTTTTTCATTTTATTTCTATTAAAAAGATTTTTTTAACATTATAAGCACAAAATCAGGCTATTTATGGAAATAAAAAATATGCATATAAAATATACTATTTAAAAAATGTGGCAACTGCAAAAATTGATTAGAATTTTGTAATTTTCCAGTGACCCAAGCTAATTGCAGAATTATTCAACATCATCTTATCAGCCTGACATTTTTCAATCTTTTTGCAATAGGACCATGAAGTTTTATGGTAAAGAATTAGATAAAAAAAATGCATTTATGTAGGATATTGAAAAGTAATAAATAAGATTAAATAATGGTTGATCTTTTTATTTTCCCGCATGCGAAGCATACAAAGAGAAAGATTGAAATCAGCAAAAAATTCGAATTCAAGAGACGATTTTGACGAATTTCTATTTTCCAATTCCCAAAATACATTTCTAGATTTCAGTCTCTTTGTTTATGAACACGATAATAATAATAATAAAAAATCTGTGAGCTAGACTAAGGAAATTTGGAATTTAATCTTTAAATTGAAATTTGTATATTTCTATCAAGTTTTGAAAGAAATCTGTTCAAAGAAAGTTTGCTTGTCTGTCCAAATGTAAATAAATCTGATAATTACAAAACATAAATATGTCTATGTTACAAAACATAGACATATCAAGTTTTTACATAATTTTAGCATATTGAATCCATATCTATCAGCGGGTTGACATTATAACAGTCTGTATATTTACATGCAAATAAATTTGACACATCAAAGACACAATTACTTGTATAATTTGAACTTGACATATGATTTTGTTATTAATATTGCAGTTTTCTAACAAATTTTGGGCTAAATTTGTCATTAAAATCATTTAAAATGCCTAATTTGTTTCATAACTATTCCACGAAAACCAAAATGCTCGTATATCTGACTTTGGAAATAAAAATCTGAGCACTTTCAGCGTTCACGACTTTTCTCAAAGTTCATAATTGGTGATCACTCCCTTTTGTTATCAACAGCTGCCCCCTCTTCTTGTTTGGAGTATCTTGGATGCGAGACCAGTCGGAATCAAAACTCTCCCTTCTTTCTGGGTATATCGCCCTCATCATCGGCTCAAGTTTCAAGATTAAGTGGCTGACCCGAAATAACAATGTTGAGTCTGTACAATTAAGTGACCACGACTTCGAGATTCTTTAAAAAAAATTATAGTTATATATTTTTTACTCTTTCACATTATAGTCAGACTAAATTATTTATTGATTTTGAGTATTCGGGTTTAAATGGCTCTAACCAGCATAATTTAAGCTTTGAATAGTTACTAATTTCATTTTCATTTTGTTAAATTAACCCTTTCTAGGGCCATGGAAAGTATGCTTAGCCTCAAATTTATCAGTCTTTGTATGAAGTTATGTAGGTTGAAGTACGTTCTGGCAAATTTTTCAATAAGAAGAAACTTAGATGCTTCAATTCCTTATTTCTCACGAACTGGCTTGTCTTGATTTGTTACTTAGTTATTCATTAACCAAATTAGTTAATAAATAAAATTAAAAGGATCTAATAAGCTAATTGAATCCTTTTTCTGAAGTCAATCTCAATCCTAATGCTATATCAATACCATGATTAGAAAAAAAATAATGACATTTTAATAGGGTTAAGATACATATAACAGTTTATAGTGTAATCACAATTTATAGTATAAAATCACTTCTTGTATCTGAAGTAATTATTTTTTTTCCTTTGCTAAATAAATAGAGTACTATTTATTACGTATCTCCATTACAGTCCACATTCAGAATAGGTACTGTTTAAAGTAACATAATTGGCATATATCCACAAATTTCCTTAGTTAACAGTTAAAATCACAACAAATTAAGGATGCCATTTGATTCGAACGAGGAGGATTTGATTTCGAGGATAAGATTTGTATTCGAACAAAAATTAAAGATGCCATTAAATTATCAGACATCATTAATTATTCGTTGAATATTTATTGCTACCGATTTAATTAATCTACTTAATCTATTAAATGAAATTTTCTACTTTTAGTCAACTTAATCAATTAAATGAAATTTTCTACTTTTATTTTATTTAATCAATTAAATGAAATTTTCTACTTTTAGTCTACTTAATCAATTAAATGAAATTTTCTACTTTTAGTCTACTTAATCGATTAAATGAAATTTTCTACTTTTAGTCTACTTAATCAACTAAATGAGTATTTAAATGAATACTTTCATTCTTATAGGGCCAAATTCTTTTGGGAGCTATCGCATTGAATATAATACTATTAACTGTATGGGTAAATGAGAGTTTCATCAAAAAGAAAATGATGTCAGATTTCTATCTAGACCTATTTTTTTAGCTTTTGAAAATTAAGATTATAAAATTCTTATTAATGAGAAATTAATAGGTAGGCATCTCTACTGCATTCATTTACTGTAATAAAAATATACAACATTTATATGATTTATGAACTATTATATTTTATATATGGCCTTTCAACTGTCTCATGCTAAAGATGAATAGAAGTCATTAATTCTTTCTGTTATTAAGAACGTGTCTTCCGAGGAGAGGCTTTTCTAGGAAGTCGAAGATTTCAATGAATAGGAACAATAAAAAGTAAATACACAATTACAGGTAACCTTCGTTAAAGCGCAACTAATGAACCCGAATAACACAGATTTATTGTTCATTTCCATTTGACGTTTATCATTGCAAAACGGGAAGATAAATAAAGCATTTCCTCATATTAAAATTGCGTAGCATTTCTGATCATTCCCAGTTTTTCTCGGTTTGAACTTAAGCGAATGTTTCGATTCAAAATGTTTCTGTTGTGGTTCGGTTTGATTGTTGCGTTTTTCTTGATTGAATCTGGGGCTCATAAAGATTCAGAAAGAATGAGGGGAATTAAGAAAGACGAAAAAGTCCGTGAAGAAAAGTATGGTGAAATCCCACGCAGTAATGATGAAATCTGGTTCGATTCTATTGACAGTGAAGATGAAGATTATGAAATACTGGACGTAGAAGAAGATAATCTGCTGCATCCTAGTGATGTAAGAAACTACGAAAGTCTTTTAAATTATGTTAATCAAAGGAATAATTTTGGAAATTCGAAGAATAAATTTCTTACTCCGGAAACAATTCCATCAAATGATAAGGGAGGAATGACTTATAGCAAGAAAGTTAATAACATCGATGAATTAGATGAATACAATAGAAAATACGAAGCAGAAGATTTAACTAACAATCTTGGTAATCTAACTTATAGTGGAAATGATCTTAAGTTCCGTCAGAATGAGCATAATGAAGAAGACGATGATGAAGACGGTGATGATGAAGACGGTGATGATGAAGACGGTGATGATGAAGACGGTGATGATGAAGAAGATCATAATGACATTTGGTTTCCGCTTCCTTACACAGGAGTCTACGATATTGGATACGCTACACCGGAGAGGGAGCCTGGCGAAGACAGGTGGAGAATTACTCCTTGCGTCACAACTCTGAGAGAGCTGTACACTTGCATATTCTGCTGTAAGTATTCATTTGCAGCTGTCATCTTATTCTTATATAAACTCTATATTAAGAGCTGAACTTAATTGCAGATATATCTTAAAACTGTGAAATTCAAGGGGGAAAAATCTCCCATCACTGGATTTTTCCCCTTTCAACCCTTTAATTGCTACTTGAAATCTCATGCAATTTCTAGACCCGTGTTAAACGATCCTATATACTGCTACGGTACAGAAGTTTAGACAATGAAAAAATTCCCCAAAATTTTAAAATACTACAATAATTAATTTTTTAACAAGTTTTTAATGTGCATATATATAATATTACAATAATAAAAGCTGACTGGAGTATATTACAAATTATTAAGAAATCATAAAACAAAATTATTATTGCTTCAAAAATTTAGACAGAAATGAAATGAAATCAAAATTAACAACTTGATTATATGCATCCAATATTATGATTAGCTCATAAATTTGAATTTCCAAAGGATAAAAAGTTAGATGTTGCATTGTTTGGGCACGATTTTCTAATATGTATCCGAAATTGATGGTTTGAGTTTATTGACAGAGGAATGAGCTTAGTTTAATTATATTAACTTCACGTTTTTAAAGCAACACTAGAGCTATTTTATGACGAACCTCGTAATTTTGAACCGAGGTCAGATGACGAAGACGACACTTGAGCTGGCTCTCCTTTTCCAAACTTCCACACCACACCAACGAGATTTATAGAGGGATATCCTCTACCATTATTATAAACTTTGCGGACCATGATGCCCTAAAGATTCTTACTTAAGATCTGGGTTACATTATGGCCATTTGAGAGTTCTTATATTTCAAGAATTAAACTTGTATTGCTTGCAAAGTGAGTATTCCTGCTGAAATTCACATTAAGAGTTAACTAGAAAAATAGAAAATGACTATATCTTAACATAATTTTGTGGTGTAATGCGTGTACAGATACTTTTCCATTACAATAAAAAGCTGTTCAAATCGTCATAGAGCTACCTATCGTAATGCGATAGTTTTTTTCTGATGATATTAAATAACACAGAGAGCTCTACTATGACAATAAGCAATAGATATAATCTAGAAGGTGAAATTAAAAATCTTTAGTAGTTAATTAAATTAATTAAGATATTTTTATTTATTTAAAAGTCCCCCCCCCCTCCTTTCATAGGGCTATTCCTGAAGAAAAATTCATCTTACGATGCTAAAACAAAATTGAAAAATATATGGAAAAGTAATTCAGTAAATAAAGGCTTAAAATAATTTTTCAAAGCATATTTTTACTATCGTGCTTAAAAGTAGGACTATTTATTTTTTAATTAATTTTTATTTAACATTACAGTTTTGATTTATGATTTATTATTATGAATATTACAGAATATTGAAATCAATGATTTGTTAAAACCTCCATTATACTTTTCCATCATTCCTCTATTCATTCATCATTCCTCTATTCATTCATCATTCCTCTATTATACTTTTCCATCATTCCTCTATTCATTCATCATTCTCCATTATACTTTTCCATCATTCCTCTATTCATTCATCATTCCTCTATTATACTTTTCCATCATTCCTCTATTCATTCATCATTCCTCTATTCATTCATCATTCCTCTATTATACTTTTCCATCATTCCTCTATTCATTCATCATTCTTCTATTATACTTTTCCATCATCATCCATTCCATTATAACGTAATTCTGTTCGAATCAAAAATTATATTGATGGATTAACAGATGTTTTAATTCTGAAAGTATTAATGTAGTGTAATTTCTTAGAGAATATATAAGTGTACGAAATTTCAAAATTCTAGCACATCAGGATGGAAGCGAAAAATTGATTTAAAAAATTCTGTTTTCACAAAAATGAAGCAAATTAAGTTAAGTAAAAGCGAATAAAAATGATACAACTGAAGCTTATTCTGATGCAAGTTTCTGATTTTTATGTATTAGTGTGAACGTAATTTTTTTAAGCTATAAATTGTCACTATATGTGTGATATGGTGAGGTTTTAAAATTTTATTATCAAATGTTCATATCTGTTAAGTAAGTAATAAGTAAGAATCTTCAATGAATTAACATGATGCTATTTTAATATTAAAATTACGTCATGGAGTCTCAATCTGCCCCATGTGGCTATTTTATTTTTGAGAAGCAAGTGGTAGCATTTAGTATTTATATAGGAGTTTCATACATTATAATAGTTGAGCACACGGATGAACATTGGATATGAAATAAAATTGTTTTCGTCCTATTTTTTTTAACATATTTAAGTACTAACGATAGAATTAGTTTAACGACTTAAATAAGAAACTCAATTAAATATTATTTTTATTTTTTTTTAAATATAGAATCAATGAAAAATTTTTTAAATAAATTATATTGGAAGAAAAGTAACGAAAGCAGACTATGTTAAATATCATCTTTCTTTAAGTTCTACCAAAATATCAAGTTAAAAAATCAGATATCATTTCCCCCACTTTCAGTAAATGTCGAAACTAATTATTAATATAACATTGTTTTTGCTTATAATAATAATAAAAATACATTATTTAATAATAAAAATAATATAAAAATAATTTAATATTATATAATTTAAAAGAATAGCATATAATATATGTATTATATAATAATCTTTTGCTCCAGAAATAATTTTTGTTTAAAGAGAAGTTACTTATTTATACGATGTCCGAATAAAATAATTTACTGTGAATTTACAAAAAAATAATATTATAAGAAAATTTAGTTTCCGTTTAAAAGATTTTTAAATTAAGTGAATAATGAAAGTAATCTAACTTATGTCTGAAATAATAGTTTGTTGTTTTGAAATTTTTATCTTGTATTTATGTTTCAGCTGGAGATCCTTCAGTAAGACAGCAGTTTCTGAGTTGCTATGAACTTCTTCCAAAAAGAGTATGTACATAATTTTAGGGATTTTTTTCTTCATCATATTATTGATTAATATATTACTAATCAGGATTTCGCAATTAGATATTTTCATATTCCATACAAAATTCAAATTTTTCCTTTTCATTTAGAGAGCATGTTGTAATCTTTTATTTGGTATAAGATCTTCATGCAGTTGTCTGCAGAAATTACATATTAATGAATCTTTATCAATGAATGAAAAACTCAGATTTTTTTGTTTGCATTGAGTATGTAAATAATTTTAGGGATTTTTTTCTTCATCATATTATTGATTAATATATTACTAAACAGGATTTCGCAATTAGATATTTTCATATTCCATAAAAAAATTCAAATTTTTCCTTTTCATTTAGAGAGCATGTTGTAATATTTTATTTGGTATAAGATTTCCATGCAGTTGTCTGCAGAAAGGACATATTAATTAATCTTTATCAATGAATGAAAACTCAGATTTTTTTTATTTGCATTGAAGAAAGTTAAAACTATGAAAGAAAAAATCTGAAACTTCAAAATCCTAAAAAATAAAACTTTGATTGATTACTCCAGATTAGTTGTCCCTAACCGTTTTAGTTTTATGGACAACAAGTTGTATACAAAAATATTTTGAGTCTAACTAATAAATCTAACTAATAAACATTCAAGTTAAAAAAAATTCTAATACATATAATTCATGCATACATATTTTACAGGGCGATTACAAAAAAATATCACAATTTTTTAGGTCCGTTAAAATAAAACAAAACAAAATAGAGTTTTATTGTTTATCAGGAATCAAAAATAACAAATGAAATCTTAAATTCACTACACTTATAAGTGTTCAGTTTGAACCCCCTCAGAAATGCGAAGGATGTCAAAATGGGGCAATAACTCATCCACAATTTTTCCTGCATACCTGAAATGAAGTTTAGAATAGATGCAGATATACGTGTAGGGTAGCATTTGATTTTTTTCTATTGGGAAGTTGTTTATTTTGCTGTCACCAACTGACTTTGACGAACTTAAGATGTATATATCTGCATGCTTTCAAAGTGTCACATCAAAGATGCTGAGAAACTATAAAATGAGCTATCGTATCGTCTTGATATCATTAGTATCTTAAGAGGGATTATTTTGAACATTCATAACTGGATAGAATTTAAATTTATAATTGTTGTTTGTAATTTCCGTCGAAAAAACTGAGTGCACTTTGTTTTGTTTTAATAGCCCTTCAAAGATGAGATATTCCTTTATAATCCCCCTGGATATATTTTCTGTATAATATGCACGTATGTGTCAGTAATTAAGAAAGCTTACTGTAAAAGGATTTAAAAATTATTATTTATAAAGGAACAAAAAGCTTAATTTTTATTATTCAGCTATATAATGTAAGAAAACTGAATATCAATTGGATAGCTTTCCAAAAAGAAAAGAGGAAAAATTCAAATAGAGTACATATTAGACCGGATACACTCCCGAGTATCCGGTCTAATATGGCAAGCCGGATAGGCCGGAATTCTATGAACTCACTTCTTTGTCCACCGGTACCAGAAGACCCAAATTTTTATACCAAAATTCACTGTTATAATATGTATTTTCTCACTTTTTATTGAGTACTAAGCCCATATTTATATAATGCCACATAGTATGTGAACGCCGCCGCGACCCGGTGAATCATAAAATCAGTTGCTAGTAAAGCGTCGAGTTGAAATAGAAGGCTCTATTTTGGTAGTTTATATATGTTTATCTACTGCACTGCACCTTTCAAGAATTCATTAAAGAAAAAGTAAGTTAAAGGATATAAAGTGGATTATAAAGATCCAACATAAATTCTGTAATGTCTAACTTAAATGCAGGAAACATAAACAAAACATTAACATAAATCGTAGATCTAATTCTTAAGAAAATTGACTCAAACTGATTTCATTTTTACTTTAAATGATAATACAAATATGAAAAGGTAACCCTAAAATAAGAGTCAAAACTTAGAGTTTTTCGTTTTTAGAAACGTTCTCAATAGACGTCCGTTACGCACTGACGGAACAACAGGCAGAACTCTGCTCTTTTCCTGTCACAACTTGTAATTTGCGTACAACACGTAGGGAAATCCTAGTAGATGCCCGCTTCCAATGCATTGGCAATGTTGCTAATACAACGCCTTGAATTCTTCTTTTAAATGTGATAAAAGTAAAGTCCGGATAGCTCAGAAGCCGGGTAATCGCAAACCGGATACTCAGGAATGTACTGCAGTATATTTTCTTTGTTCGTCTTTCATAAGAAAATATACCTGATTGAAAGTATTCATAGTAACTTTCGACTAAACAGTCGAATTTGATCTTTTAGTGGAATTTCATGGCCCATAGACTGAAAGACAGTGCTCTAGTAATTTTTTTTTTTTTTTTTTTTGTAAAAATGGAATTTTTTTAAGCGTTTAATTTAGTTGATGATGATGTCGTGTCCGCGTTACCACGGAAATAGGGTGCAGTAGCGTCTGAGAGTAAAGACCCCTGAACACCCGAGGGCAGAAGTCTGACTTCTAGCTCATATGAAGATGAAACTCACACATTCGCTTGCACAACCCCTTTTTACAGGGGGGGACATTCACACACCACACAGATAGAACACAGATGAAGAACAACCGTGCCCGAACCGGGATTCCAACCCGGGACGCCTAGATCATGGGAAGATGCGCCACCCCCATGCAAGGACGCCGGCTTTAATTTAGTTCTGTGTAATTTATTACAAATTAACTGTGTAGCTGAATAGACGGCAGAGAACTATAAGTGTTTAATTACTAAAAGATAACGACGTTTCAATATATATTCTTTAAATTATAGCAGTAAAACAATGAATGATAATTACTGTAAATAACGACACATATTTTGTCCCATGCGTTTTTTCTTTGGACAAATGAATGATTTTAGACACATTCGAACGTCAAGAAATTCATTTTCAGTATTTCAGCTCTCTGTTTTCCTTCATCAAAAGTCTATAGACTCCCAAATTATTCCTTTGGTGAATTTTAAAAATATTAATACCATTAATGTTTTAAGTGTTAAACTTTAATACTTTAAATTACTGTAACTTAATGCAGAAAATGAGAAAGGATACTCTTTGAGCACATAGTACTGAATTGTTACTTTATTTTATTTCTGTGACATTAAGCATAAGACCACTGACCCATATTATGAGAAGAGTTCAAATTTGTTTTGCGACAGTGACTCTGCAAATAGCAAAGTCTGAGCAAACCTTATTTCTTCTCTGATACTGTTACAACCAAGTAAAGAAGGGTTTTGGAGACGAATTAATTTATTGAGGGTTGCACATGCGCAGTACATTCCTATATTTTTCTCAGTTAAATGCAAATTATAAAATTGTATAACACCTATGTGAGGGACCAATCCTAGACCTTCTTTTTTATTAGAAAATACCTTGCAGTTACAGATATGCTTATTTATTTTATGGTAAAACCATTGCAAGTAACAAAGAATAATAATTATTTTCTCATGAGAATGTTTTTGGAAACTTTAATTTTCCAGCTTTCGGTGACTTTCAAAGATGTTTAAATTTACACTTGAAAATCGGAAGATTTTATTAAGATTTTATTTTATCGAATGTACAATCAACAATTTAAAACATCTTAAAATTGTAGCGAAATGTCATTAAAAAAACTCAATTCTTTTCTCAAATTGCCTCAAAAAGTGTGATCCTTAAAAATATACTAGAGCTGCATTTAAAGAACTGAAATAAATTATACTACGTGTTTCCTATTTTTTTATAGCATAAAGCAAGTTAATCAAATTTTTTTTTTCTAGTTTGATACTGAATAATATGGTAAATGAATCTAAATTTTTTCCCCCTTTACACCAAGACGGTTAAAAAAAGTATTTTTTTCATTCTTTTTTTCATTCCAACATAAGTGAAATTCTTGTTTAAATTAAACTTTTATTTTTCTTAGTAAAAGCGTCTAGTGCAAGTTAATTTGTAAAATGTTATTCTAAGGCTTTGCACTTAAAGTTATTTTAGTGCTTCATAGTTTGTTTTTAAACTCATTTTGAACTGTATACTTTTTGGAGATGTTATATGTCATACTAAGAAGGCTAATATTTATATATGCATAAAGCTTATTGTTATTTAAAATAAATGAAAACTGAAATTTTACATGCATCATGATTAATAGCACTTTTATTCTGCTTTTAAAGTAAATCCTTTTTAATACCATCATAAGTATTCATTACTCGATTTTGACTTCTTGTTTCTACAATACGGTTTGTTTACCATTTGACTTCGTCATACAATATACTGCTATGACGTATAGTTTACCCATATTCAAACCTCTAAGACGTAGTTTAGTCAAATTTCTATGACACTGATCTTACCCATACCCATCCTATTAACACAATACATTGTACAATATTTCCACGATTAATCGCGGAAAAATCATGACGATAGTGTAGTAATGTTTTTGTGTATTTTGTGCTAATAGGACATGAATCTATGACCTATAGTTTACCTACACTATACCTCTTTGACATGCACACTGAAGAACCAGAAAAACTGGTATAGCAGATCGTATCTAAATAATGGAGGTGTTCAGCCAATCAGCGTAGTACGATGTGGTCGACAGTGTGTATGAAAGATAACAGGTGTCTGAGGAGGCTATTACATCTACTCTTGCTGTTACAATGGCAGGTTATCAAGATTTAAGTAATTTTCAATTTGGTCTAATCATTACAGCACGAGAGATAGGATACAGCATTTCCGAAGTAGAGATGAAATTTGAATTGTCGTGTACGACCATTGCAAGGGTGTACCGGGAATATCAGGTTTCCGGTAAATCTCCGAAAATCGGTGCGGCCGGATAAAGGCCTTGACAGAACGGGATCATCGACGGCTGAAAAGAATAGTTACACGAGAGAAAAGTTCAACACTTCCTCAAATTGCAGCGGATTTCCATGCAGACCCATCGACAAGTGTTAGCATACGCATTGTAATTGATATGGGCAGTCGCAACCGCAGACTATCTCGTGCACCATTGTTGATTCGGCGGCACAAAGCTCTGCGCCTTGCCTGGGCTCACCAAAACTATCATTGGACTCTTAATGATTGGAAAAACATTGTCTGGTCTGACGAGTCACCTTTCCAATTGTATCGGGCAGATGGCCATGTACGGGTGTGGAGAAAATCCCATGAATCCATGGATCTCTCATGCCTACAAGGAACTGTTCAAGCTGGTGGAGGCTCTGTGATGGTATGGGGCGTATGCAGTTGGAATGAACGATCACGACAGGTGAGAGGTACCTAACATCTTTCCTGATCACCTGCACTCACTCATGTCCTGTGTCCATTTCGATGGACATCGACAATTCGAACAGGATAATACCCCACCCCACAGGTCTACAGTAGCTACCGAGTGCCCCGAGGAGCACTCTTCAGAATTCCGTTCCCTTTCTTGACCACCTAATTTCACTGACGTGAACATTAGTTGCCATATCTGGAATGTTTTGCAACGTGCTGTCCTTAGGAGATTTCAACCCCCTCGCACTCCCATGGAATTGTGGAGTGCCCTTCGGGAATCATGGTGTGAACTGTCTACAGAATATCTTCACAAATTAATTGAATCCATACCACGCCCTATTCCGGCTCTTCCGCGTGCTTATATGGAGTCTACCCGATATTAAATTGGTGTACCAGTTTTTCTGACGCTTCAGAGTAGTTTATTCATACCCATACTTCTATGGTGTGTAGTTTATCCATACCTAGGCTTCTATGACGTATAGTTTTCAAATAAAAATGAAAACAAAAGTACGTCATATCCGGTGTACAAAAAATAACATTTCTTGGATTTTCATTAAATTTCAAAATGAATGTGGGAAAAAACGAAAGAGTAAGAAAATGATGATTAGATCATAGGCTGAAGCCAGATAAAGAGATTAGAAAAAGATGGTTGATGGGAGCCAATCTGCTATATAAAGTTACAGGCCGTCGTTTGCTTGCTTTAAAATTATGGAATTACCTGGTCACGAGATTAGACGAGGAGGTTCAATTGAAGTACTGAACCTCCTCGTCGACTATTAAAATTGAAAATGTCAAATTTAATCCTATTAAACACAAATATAGTTTTATTTTAATTTTAAGGGAAAAAAATAACTAAAAGTTTTCAGTTGCGGGTAAAGAAGTAAACGCTGTAAGAATTTTTTCTTCTATTACAGGTAAAGAAGCAAGGCATAAAGTGCTATAGCAAGGTTCTAAAAATACCTTTCGCTGAAGGAGCCGATGATATGGATTATTATCACTATTTATGCAAGAAATTCAAAAGTATAGAGCAGGTAAAAAAAAGCATGAATTTCCAAACAATGAAATGCATTGTTTATATATACAGCATTAATATGGGATGGTAAAATGGATTTTGAAAAAAAAATCACTTTTCATGCAGTTTGTACTTCAGAATTTAAAACAAAAATGGGTGTTTCATGTCTTTATGTAATAATATTATAATACTATATATATATATATATAGGAAATAATGAAAACAGCTTTTAAATGCAATATGGAATTTTTAAATATTCAGAAACAGGTATTTTGAGATGGATAATTATTTGAAAAAGTTAAAAGAAGCACACTGTCTTGCTAAAGTAATTACATTAAGGTTTAAAATAGGGGAGTTTTGTCCTTTGAAAATTAGTATAAATAGTTATCTTTGATTAAAATATGGGTAGAAAGGCTGAGAAGGGTTTAGTAAATTGTTGACTGAGATGAGAATTGTGCAGTTTCTGCTGTTTTAAAGCAATGAGTCAATGCATCAACCGCAATATTTCCATTGACATAGGTCTAGAGATTGTGTTCGCAATTTTTTCGAGGTATAAGCAATTCTTCGTTACAAATATGTCCTCAAAAATTATCTGACATGTTTATGTAAAGATTTGGTCATTCATTAAAGAAGAGCATTTGATTAAAGTGTCCGGTAATGGGATAGAGATTGGACATTTCATAATAACAATAACACACTCTGCCAGGAACCGTTCATCATTCGTTAATTGCTTGAACATTTATGGTTTTATTTAATTATGGTTTTCGTATCCAGTTTATATGCCAAATTTAGATTATTTAAACCTTTACTTTATCAAAAAATAAAAATAAATGATGAATGATGATGATGTAAAATATGATCTTAATTTACACAAGAGTTACATGAAAATTAATATTAAAAGATTTAATTTAACCTCGTAGTTTCTCCGTCTATTTCCGCGGAACCTGAACTGATTTGGAAGAATGTCGTTATTACAATAAAACTTTTTGATGAGTTTGAATTTTTAAAAAATTCTAAAATCTTTCATTTATAAGGAAGTCCACATAGTATAGATCTGTACGTATTAAGGAACTCGAAATCCCTTCTTGATTTAAGCTACAAGAAGACCATTGCATATCTTATGGACAAAAGAAATAAAGGAAAAGTTGAAGCACAAATTAAATCTAAAAAGAATATTTTTAAATATAAAACAAACGCCATGTCTTTTGTAAAGAAAGACATGGCGTCAGAGTGTTACTATGTCACTCAGTAGGAATTGCATGTATTGAAGAATTTGACAAAAATTAATATTAAAGCATATTCTAAAGATATTAAAATGTTCAACATTGGATTTAAGACAGTCCATATACAATGTTATAAAATAATGTAGAATTTTTATAAATTGTATGTTTTTTCAAATTAACAAGAACGTCACAATATATTTTTGAAATTTACACTGAAAAGCTCCTGTTTCAGAAATATTTAAATATGATGTCATTAAAAATTATAACAAATTAAAACTTACATTTCCATTCTCTGAATCTCCAACTTTAAGTATTAAAACACAATTTTGTTTAGAATCTTTGATGTCAACACAGAAAAAGCGTCTTCTGTGATAAATATATTCAGGAGATTATTGATAAATTCCCAAAACCTGAAAACACCAAAGACGACATTTATAAATAGTATATGAGGCTAAGAGGAGGATGTTCCAAATTGCTTTCAGTATTTTCAAAATATCACTCTAGTTCTCCTTTCGATAATTCAAGAAATAAATTCTATTTGCGCTTTCTTTTGACAAAAAGCAATATTTTCCAATATCTGTCACTTTGAAATGAAAATTGGAATAATATCCCGAGCACTTAATAAAGCATGAGGAAAGAATATAGTAAGAAAAATCATTGATCGAATTTGAAATTCTAAAATGTTTTATAGTAGACTTCAATTTTCATATTTGATGGAATTTTAACAAAAAAATTGAATGGTGTTATCTGAAATAAAATATTGATGTCCAGCAAAGTATTGACATTTATTTTTTTCTCCATATTTTTAATTTATTAAATTTTATTATGTATTTTCTAAATGATTAAATCACTTCTCAAATGGAAATTAATTTTGGTTTATGTATGTTCTTATTTTAAAATACATCTAATCATTTTTTTACCTATAGAATTAAATCTAGACAATCTTATTAGAAGATATGTTGAAATATTAGTTAAAAGGAAGAAAAATCCTAAAAATGTATTTTTTGAATTAGAGAACATTAAAAAAAATCCTTTGCATGTTAGGGAAGAGCAAAATCTAAAATTTGGAATATGCAGTTGATATGTTTTAATTTAGAACGATGAACACAGACTTCTTCAGTGAAGCGATGTTTAGTTTCAAAATTCAAAATTGTTATTTTTCCATGGAAAATTAAATATTAATTGTGTAAATCTACAGGATGTTCTATAGTTGAATCGACAAACTCTGAGTATTGTTAGCAGACTTCAAAAAAGAAAAAAAATTGCAATGGAACCTGGCATTTCAAAATACGCCGAGAGACTCAAAATCGCGAAAAGTGCATATAAGCTCTGAGCCCAAAAGGCATTATTAAATCACATAATGCATAAATACGTGCGATGGATAGCCCATATGCCAGTGCACCATGGAATCTGAACAGAGGTTTAGGTTAACATATGTCTAGGAATTCCCAATGATTATCTCTTGGTACCTACCGATCGATTGAATGGAGCGTCGTACATTATATGTCTGCAGTATGTCTTCTCGAAAATGTGCAGGGAAACCATCATTTATGAATCATGCTACGATATGAGTGGCATACGTTTCTCGGAAATGTTGCAAAGTATGAGTGGCATACGTCTCTCGGAAATGTTACAAAGTATGCCACTCATATCGTAGCATGATATAAGGTTCACGAATGATGGTTTCTCTGCACGTTTTCCTTGCGAAGTATGCAAAGGAAAACGTGCAGATATCGTAGCATGATATAAGATTCATGAATGAGGGTTTCTCTGCACATTTTCCCTGCGAAGTATGCAAAGTATGCCGCTCATATCGTAACATGATATAAGGTTCCTCTGCACATTTTCCGCGAGATATAGATGCCAGAGATATATATATAGGACGTACGGAACTAATTACTTTGTCTAAGGTATTTTTCTAAGTTTCCATTTTAAATCTATTACTAGTATATTAATGCCATATATCGACCTTTTCTATAAATGTTTTTTGAAACGCATTTAAAAAAGGATTTTCAAAAATCATTGTAGTTGTTTGGTTTATTCATGTGAAACTTATAAATAGAAATAAAAACATGAAACCAAATACCTATACGATGCACTCTAGTATTAAAGATTAAAAAGGAAATAACTAAATAAAATATAATTTTATGCACAAATGAAAGTTTAATTTTAAACACCGTTTTATTACATAATTAGTTTAATTCTATTCATAATGTTTTTTATGGAATGAAATCATTAATCTAAACTCTGGAAATTCAATACGCACCGCTATTTAAATGCTCTAATTAAAAAATAACAAGTGCAGCGTATATCAATGTAGATTTTCGAAAACATAAGTGACTGTCTTGGAAATATAGTTTAAGAATTATCAATTTTTGATTATATACGTTTATTTTCAATAGGCAGAATTTATTAAATGTTAAAATGGAATTTTGAATAGCCACTTCTTTTTTCATTTGATGTATCCGATCATTTGACCATAAGAGATTATTTTAAATAGATTGAATTTTTCTTATTTATAAAGGTGAAATTTTGAATGGAGGTATTTGATTATTTAATATTTTGTTATTAAATTTCCTTACACAATTTCTCATTTCATCAAATTCGTACCCATTTTAGAAGGCATCAGATTAATTCATTTTATTTTAATTTTCACAGATAGTTTCATGCGTTGCAAGTAGTTTGCCAGAGGTGAGTATTGAATTTTTGGTAGAAATTATTTGTGGAAATATTACTATAACTTTTTTAATTTATTGGATTTCTTCTTATTTAGAATAATTTAGAATTTTCCTTCACATTGCACAAATAGGATTGGTAGATGAGTAAAATCGGTACTTTTAAAAATAGTTCTTCAATTGTAATTGTACAGTATATATAGTGTTCTTCGCAAATGAACACCATCATTCGGAGGCAATGCATTTTGTCAAATGACTGCTGCTAAATATGATGATCAATTCCTAGCAGAAAGTATTCTATGTATCTTATTTATTTACCAATTAATTGACTGGTATGATTTAATACATACTTGAACATGTCACCTGTCTGGTGGAGATTTTGCTATTTTTTTATGAATTTAATAATTTGAAATCTAATTTTTTCCTTTCAGAACAGTTACTAATGACTTGTGAATTATATATGAAATGCATATGTTTGAGATATAACAATTTATTTAATCTTCACCAATTCATCTATCAACCCAAAGGGAATGGCGACAGGGAAGATCTTCTAACACACATGCAGTACAGATAAAACAACAACAACAGAGTGTTAGAAATCAAAAATTTAAAGCATGCGTGTCAGCTTTCAGAAAAATTGAGATAATACATGCAAATAAGACTAATACTAATCACTAAAACTAAAGCTTATGTAAAATACAAAATAATGTTTTCTAATAAAAAATTGAGAATATTATTAATAAATAATCATTAAGAATGATCAAGTAAGAATACATAAAAACTATGAGAATAAAGTATATGAAAATAAATGTAGAAAAAGATATGTAAAATAGACACATACTTCAAATTAATTTACAGAAATAGTTAAAATAAAAAACAAGTCTACTTCCCACTCTACAGTTTTTAATAAATTTCTTTTTTTTACAAAAATATCTGCTTGCATTATAATAATAGTTTACCATTTTGCAAGCTTAGCGTATCTTTTTAGTTCAAAGAATCACAAACTATAACATAAGTTTAAAGTGTTTATTAAAATATACGTTAGAATAACAAATATTTGCGAACTATTGCCCTTAATAGAATTGCAAATAATGCCAAATTTCCAGACATTGAAAGATTACAGCAACAACTGTTGAGAATCCCAAAATCTTTCTTAAACTATTAACTTAAAATAAAACGGTAAAATATTTAACTATATAATGTAGATTCTATTGATACCTTTCTATACTATATGAATGTAAAATGCTGAATCCGTTTAATGGTATAACACTTGATACAATACAAAATAAAAGAATTTATAATCATGTTCCAAGAATAATTCAAAAGAAAATTTTTTTAAAGAAATATTTTCGCATCAGCATATAATGTATATTCCACGGTGACTCTGCAATAGAAGAAATAAAATTGATATTAAAGTTCAAGGAAAAGAAAGGTTTCGAATTCAAGACTATTATTCTCAACCGTCAGTTTATTCGTCGCATTTGTAAAGTGAAATGAAACTACGATACTTTATAAAGAGATTTCTGAATAATTCATGAAGGATTGACGTGAAAATCGTTTCTTGGCGTAAAATACAACCTCAAGAAAAGATCTAGAAGTGAAATGATTCATTTTAAAAGGAAACTTTTTGCCATTCATTTAAATTCTTCTTCTCAGATTTTCTACAATGCAAGAAATCTCTTTTGACTTTAGAGTGATATTTTTTTCCGCGTTGGCTGGATTAGAATAGCAGCCAGTTGAGAATCTGCTTCAGCATTTTGTATATTAAATAAGGTGTTTTTATTGTATAAAATTTGAATATTTATAATTTGTTTTCGAGTTTTTTTTATTAAAATACTGTGCTTTTTTTTCAAATTTGTGTAGAAGCTCTACGAAAATAACATGGTGAAATTAACTAAAATAGGGAATTTTATTGCTAGGAACAAATTTATTTTTGATAGAAATAGTCAAAATTGCGAATGACAAAATATTATGTAGTTTTATAAATCTTCGTTAAGTGTATGTATTTTATCTCTGCGTATAGTTTTTGTAATTGTGCATGAGTTCAAGATTATTGAAATGTGTTCCGTGTTTTTAAAACATGAATGTATTCGCGAACGAAATTAATTAAGTGGCAGACATATTTATTTCTTTATCATCCTTACATTATACAGGGTGTTCATTAATTATTGTCGGGGTTTCCGTACCTCATAACTTTCGAATAAAAAATATTACGCAAAAACCGATTACATATTCTTAAATTACAACTCAAAGAATTTTATTAATGATATTAAAGTGTAAAACTTGCACAATTGGCACTTTGTAGGCATTCAGCTGAAGGCGATTATGCATTCGTAAATTACAACTCAACGAATTTTATTAATGATATTAAAAAGATTAATGAATTTGCACATGGCTGCCCTTCATGACTCGTAACACATCGAGACGAAATTCGATTTCCCTCCAAGTGTTCTCCAAAATTTGTGGGGTAACATTTTGGATCGCAGTAACAATTCTGCGCTTCAGTTCATCAAGGGAGGGCACAGGGGTCTTGTACACAATGTTCTTGACAAACCCCCATAGAAAGAAGTCCAGCGGTGTTATATCTTGTGATCTCGGAGGCCATGGGATTGGTTCACCTCTTCCACACCACTGTCGGGAAAGTTCTCGTCTAAAAAGTCACGTACAATCATGCCCCAATATGGGGGTGCACCATCCTGTTGAAATATCACATCTGGCTGGTGTTGCTGCATCTGAGGAACCGCATACATCTCCAGCATATCAAGGTATGTGACGGAGTTTATTGTTGTTTCAGCAAAGAAGAAAGGTCCAATAACTTCAGTATGTGATAAAGCGCACCAAACATTCGCCTTTGGGCTATCTCTTTCCAATTATCGATAATCGTGCGGGTTCTCCAAGCCCCATATTCTACAGTTATGCTTATTTACTTTTTCTGACACGTGAAAAGTGGATTCGTCACTGAAGAACCATTTCCGAAGGTAATTTTCATCATCCTCAATTCGAGTCAAAATTTGTTCAGCGAACCCAAAACGATGTGGTTTATCATTCGGTTGTAAAGCTTGCACAATTTGCACTTTGTAGGCATTCAGATGAAGGCGGTTATGGAGAACGTTCAATATCGTCGTATGCGGCATATGTAACTGCACAGCTGCTTGTCTCGTTGATTTTCGTGGATTGCGAGTAAACGTTTCTTGGATGCGATCAACATTTTCCAGTGAAGTGCTCGGTCTTCCCGCCCTCTTTCGGTGTAGAACGCTACCAGTTTCCTGGAATTGTGTTAACCAGCGTCTGATAGAATTATCTGAAGGATCATCTTTCTTGTACGTGGTCCTGAAGCGACGTTGAGTAGTTATGACTGATTTAGTTTCGAAAAACACACACACATTGCTTTTTCTTGCACGGTCGCCATTTTTATTTATGACGTCATCATTACCCAGACTGCAAATGCGCTAAGATCGCATTGTTGCCACGTAAAATTCTTTGAGTTGTAATTTACGAATACGTAATCGGCTTTTACGTAATATTTTTTATTCGAAAGTTATGAGGTACGGAAACCCCGACAATAATTAATGAGCACCCTGTATTTATTTTCTGTATTTTGGCAAATTCTAATCTTGTTAAATTCGTTTCCTGCTTCATTTAATGTAACATCAAGGATGCATATATGATGACTACGTTATGTGTAGAAAGACAGGAGTTAGGTATCTTGATATGCAAAGTGCATACACAGTTTGGAAAATTGATTCATATAATTTTGGTGTTAAGTATAATATGCCTTCATCATGTTTTTGCGAAACACTATCGATTTATTCCATTTTAATAGTTTTTGGAGATTGTGACATTATTTACCATTCATAACTATTCTTTAAATTAGTTGTGTATTTACTTATTAGATTTTATAATGTGAATTGCATACCCTAAATTTTATTACAACTCTCTTCGAATATGTTTTTATCCATGTTTTAAAATTTTTTGAATTTTTGGTAAAACTATTTATTGAATAATGCCTTTTTTCAAAAAGATTGTTTAACAAAACTTTCTAATTTTCCACAGCTTCCAAAGAAGAAGTTTATAGTAAGTAATTTTATATTTAAATTATAATTCATATCAGATTTATAAGACAGATAACCTATGTTCTGTAAGAAAACAACATACCTAGTCGCGAACTTTTTAGTTGATTCATATAAAAATGTATAAAATCTGAAGGACTTACTTATATTTAAAGGCTTGAATATTTGTATTTAATTTATTAATAAATTTCATTTTCATTTCTTTTAAAATTATGCAATAATTACCAGTTTTCAAATTAGTGAAATATTCTGAGTATTCTTTTCAATAGGTTTGCTCAAGATTGCATTAGTTTGTTTGCATTAAATATGTTCCTTCAATTGTCATCGTTCAGTTTTATCATTCAGCGTTAATATAAATATTTTTTCAGATATTTAAAAAAAAAAATATTTCGTCTCAGAAAAACTGGAAAACATTTCCAAGAAAGGTATTGTCATTGGAAAATAATAATAATATTATTAAAAAATAATAGACTGAGCCAAATCAAATGTAGGCCTAAGTAACGACAGGTAATTTCTGACATTCTTTCTTAAGGTGTACGTACACACTTGAAGATTTTTTTTTTAATTTTAACTTTAAAAATCCAGTTTTTTCACAGTAGGTTATTAATATATGTTTAAATTCATTTCAGTGAGAAAAAAACCATATAACACTAATTATTAATTAATTAAATAATATTTAATGAGCTAATTAGCCTATTTTTTGAAACATGATATCTTAAATTCTAATTTGTACAGACACACCATTCTAGTTGGGAATGATGCCTAATATTAGTCTATATGTTGTCTGCCTCAATCAAGTTAAAAAATATATAGTTTTTTTTCCCCAATTTTTTCATCAACGATAAATAGAAAAAGCGAGATTTTTTCTGTCATTTTAACTTTTAAATAACTATTAAAAATTTATTTCTATAAATATAGCTTTGATTGAGGCACAAAACATCCACTATTTCATACAGATTATTTTGATATATAAATAACTGCATTTGGTTCATTTCTTGTTGAGTTATGATTGTTTGAATGAAGCAATATAGTGGAAAAATATCAATCTTCATAAAATGAAATTTAAAAACACCGTAACTAGAGTTTTTAATGAAAGCACCTCAAGAAAAATAATTATAACTCGAGAAATATTTCGAATATTGACAACATCTTGGTATCTTTTGAAAGCTAAAGGATCAGAGAACATTAATAAGCAATAAAAAAATATTCGATATTTTGAACGATTTTCGAATTTTCAAGTGTGTACATACACCTTAAGTTACTTTCCTTATACTGGAGTCACATTCCGACTAGAACAACTAAAGAAACACCAGAAAGAAGTTCTGGCAAAATGTTAAAACATATCATACAATGTATATAAAATCTGTCTAAAAATTATGGAAAAGTGTACCGCTGAATTCCAAATTTGAGTAACGTACCATTATGTTGGAAGTACTCGCAAATAATGATGATTAAGGCCATTGAACCACTTTGAATCACAGACCAAAACAACGCCCTCTACCACTTCAGCATGTATTTTCAACTCACATTTTTTTGACTCCTTTTCTCGGTCAACTCTATTTATTTTTACATTATTGCTAGAAGTTTTAGAGTAACACTATAAGAATTGCATATTTATCATTCTTGTAGTTTTCAATATTAAATTTTCGCTTTTATTTACAGGAAGAGGAAATTCAATTGGCGAAGTATTCGGTAAGGATAATAATTATTGTGGTTTATATATAAGCTCAAAATAAAATAAGGATTTAAAAAATTTTAAGGTTTTATTATCTCATGAACATGCTTAAAGTCTTTAGGGACAGAAATTTATTTCTATCATTGTGAATTTTTAATGTCTTAATATATAAATGCATTCAAATGAATTTATAAGGTCTGGATTTTATACATAGAATAGCTAAAAAAAAAATTGGAAATAGTTATAAGATTGATTTTGTCTTCTAAAATAGTTAGCAGTTCAGAAAATACTCGATTTAATAATTTTTTTATTCTATTTCTTTTAAATGAATCAGTACAGTTTTATATTTAAAGTTAGTCTTTAACTGTTTTGCATTTTTGATAATCTGAGTAGATGATGAAATCCATTTCAGGAATGATTCGATTAAAAATCCATATAGAATACTTGTGGTATTTTTAGGTTATGTTTTTGTATTATAAAATCAAATTTAATTTAATTTAAGCATGTATATAATAAAGAAGCTATAATTCGATGCTTGAACATACACGCACTAAATTTATGTCGATTGCTATCACATTATTAAAAAATCACCACACAAGAATAATTTTGGACTCTTTTTCCTTTTATTCTGGCCATCATTGCTTAGCAGCACGCAGTCTTGCTACCGCACACATCACTCGCTCACGATACACTGAAGTGATTTTCCCTTTGCCGCAAGAGGGCAGCACAAGTGACAGGTCGGAACAATGCTGATATAACACAATTCAAGATAACATAATTCAAGATTGAAATTAAATCCTAGTTTAAATTATTCTATGTATAAATCTAGTTTCTATACCGTTTCTATTTTTTGTTATCTTTTAACTTCACATTTTTCATAAGTTTAAAAATTATGCTGTAGATTTGAAGTATAAGTGATCAGGAAGTTTAGAAAAACGAGATTTGAAGTTTAAGGTTTTCTTACCTAAGAGAATTTTCTATTTTTAAAAAATTTAATTTATTTCATGCTTGCGAAAGCTAAACAATGTAATCGATTTTACATGTGTTTTTTATATGCTGGAGTATTTGAAATTTTGAAATGGATTATCATTTGGGTCCATTATTTTAAATTTTACTAGATGTAATATATTAAAATTTATATATCATATCTTTAGGTATAGTAAAAATGTTTTTAATTACTTCAGACTATTAGCAAAATAGATTACATTTATTTTAAAGATTAATATATAATTTTTAT
Source organism: Argiope bruennichi (assembly GCF_947563725.1). Classification (NCBI taxonomy): domain Eukaryota; kingdom Metazoa; phylum Arthropoda; class Arachnida; order Araneae; family Araneidae; genus Argiope; species Argiope bruennichi. Next base: position 29,520,568 of record NC_079158.1, on the reverse strand, counting down.
ATTTCAGTATTGCCTGAAATCGATCAACTCAAGAAATTGTTGCTAAGAATGATATGAAATTTTTTCATTACCGTACTATTTTAATAGTTAATTATGAAGCCAATCACTGTTCATTGTAAAAAATCGAAATAAAATTTCTATAATGCTTTTATCCCCCATTCATATGCGTATTTCCAATACCCATCTTTAAGATTTTCCATAGTTTTGTTTTTGAAAACTATTTTCTTAAATTCATAGAAATAAAATCTAATATTTTATAAACTCGGCAAATGAAATCTATTATTTTATAAATTAGAATTTGATTCAAATAACATTAAATCATATAAAGTAAAATGCACAAAAGTAAATACTTAAATAAAATACACAATATCTTTTAGACTAAAGTGAAATTACCTACTCATTTTAAATATCCTTATAAAGGTATTGTTTTATAAAAATTTTCATAAATATTTAGAATTTTAAAAAATGTCAATAAAAATAAAAATTTAAAGTTTCTTTTTAATAAAAATGAGAAATTTGAAAGAATGAAATTGAGAAATGGTACTATAATATTGCAAGATAATACGAATTAGAGTCAAAAAGCTATAAAAATTCATTCAAGTTAAATTTGTCCAAGTGGGGGCACAGTGGTGAAAGCGGATTTTGCTTGTTGTATATACAGCATGCGCCAAAATATACAGTACTGAAATGAAAAGATGAGCAAAATAACATTATTGTCATATGTGAGTTAATTTTCTTCAAAAGAAATTAACATACATACATACTAATAGCGTGTTTATTTACCACGGTATGCATAATGTAAGTGTTCAAAGTGCTCACCGCCTCGCTTGTAGACAGTGTTCATATCGTTCACTCAGATTCTCAAACGTATCCTGAAACAAAGGTTGCTGCAGACTCCTGCAAAATAGATGATTTTTTCACGTAATGCAGACACAGTTCTTGGTGGATTTTCACTGGTGAACCCACTCTCCTTTAATATTCTCCACAAGTAGGCATCAGGTGGTGTAAGATCGGGGAATGGGACAGGTACTGGAAGTCGTCGCATATGAAATGATTCTTCTAGGAAAATTTACCGCCAGCATGGCTAGAGATGCTCGAGCAATATGGCTGCTCGCACCGTCCTGTTGACACCACTGTCTATTCATTTGAATGTTCCTTGCACGACAGTACCTTCGCAAATCATGTAGAAATTAGAGCTCATTAATAAACCGTCTTATTAAACTTCTTTTGGAATTGCTCTGCCACCTTTTTCAAATTCGGTCCACCTTCACAATCGCTTCCGTATGAGCGGAAATAATGCTCAGCTACAAATACTTTTTTCTCCGTCGAGAGACCCATTTCCAACAACAATCAAACAACACAACTTCCTTTTCCTTACTGCGAACACGTGTCGTTGGAGCCATTCGTCGTCGACAAATGCAATCTCGTGTTCGAGATGCGCGAGTTTCAGTACTGTATATTTTGGCCCATACTGTATTAGTTAAATTTGACGGTGGCCCTAATATATTAAAATAGAATTTCAATAAATAGATTTAACAGAAAGATTGAAAAAGAAAGTTTTTTAGTGTTTTTTTCTTTAGGTTTTAATTAGTCAAATGAGTTCCATTATATTCAGATATGCAGAAAAATTACAAAATAATCTTCAGAACTTCAGTTAGTGATATTTCAAGGATACTACAACATACAAGTTGGAATTTTTTTTTTCCAGAATAGTTACAAAAGTAACTATATGTCAGCAACATAATAGACCAATTCTCTTTGAAGTTGGTGGTAGTTTGTTGCTTATGTTCGTTAAAATATAGTAAAATGGTTCTGGAGCTCATTAGTGTAGTTGGAATAGTAGCACATATATTGTAGTACTTTAATGCGACTCCGATGGACATTTTAATTTATCTCTACACATGACCAAGGATGCCAAAAATGCCAAGACGCCAAAGTCAAAAATCAAGATACTTCCAAGATAAACAATAATCTGCAATAGCTTACCATATATTGGCAACAAAACCAAAGTGCTATTTGAAGTAGATTTCATTTATAATTCCAAAAGGAAAATATATAGAATATAAGAATTGCAAACTTTCGGAATCACATAAAAGGGTTCAGTTGTCCGCATCGCATCAGTCAACCTAATATCTTTCGTTATATTAAATCTAATTTTTAGTTCTACAATCTAAAATGAGAATTTGTGTTAAATCGAATAGTAAATTTTTTCCGTCCAGCTACGACGAGTTCCCGCGTTCACAACGGCTGGGGTTATTCGTTCTGTTAATTAGCTTGTCAGTTCATGTAGTGTAGATGCGGCGAAATGCCTGTGGCATAAATAAAGACCAAGCGCCAGATTCTAGGCTATAGATTTAATTGCAGTTAATTTACATTATGTATAAGGGTTAACATTTGGGGGATTTCTAATTTATTAGCAAACACTACTGGACATAGCGTCCTCTACTGTTCTCTCCTTTCTTCTTCACATCCCGTCCCTCTCTTTTACTTTGGTCAGTGCTCTCCAGGGTCGACCTTATAACCCGAAATATAATATTTGGGCAAATATCACCCTTTTTGGCTGAGAGGACCATGCTTGATCCTTACTCTAATGAGTCAAAAAGTTCAAAAAAAAAAAGTACAAACAAGTACAAGAACAAAAAAGTAAAAGTACTAAAAAGTACAAAAATAAAAACTTAAGACCGGCATCTTTGTGTGTCTTATTAGTATTATTGGTACTTGGAAGAACAATTTATATTTTTAAATCCATGCCATTTAAAAAAAGAATTATTATTTTCAAATGAACCTGCATTTTTCCAAAAGGGAGCATTTTATTGAGAATTTTTCTTTTCTTTTCAATGTTGTTTTTAGAAGATAATTCATTAAAATTGTAGATTTGTATTTAATTTTGGATTAAATACACCAAAATTTAGACTGTCTCCCTATGCTTGTGGAGATAAGATAAACAAAAGAACTAAATAAGTATTGCTTGATATGTGGAACTATAGAGAATTTGAATCAAATCATATATGGGAAGGGGTGATACTTCAAAATGCAGAATTTTCTCTTTATTATATGACGAAGCTAAATTTAAAACACACCAGACTGTGGAAATATACAATAAAATGGGAGAGTTCTTGTATTGTTTTTAAAACATAACAGTATTTCACAGAATAATTACAGAGATAAGCCAAGAAGTCTAAAAATACTATATTAAATCTAAGGTCTTTACAAAAATGAGACTGCCATGAAAATTTGTATTGTTATCAATGTGAAATTTATTATATGTATTTTTTTAAAGACAAAAATCAGTATAATCTGTTCTTTTAATTTCTTTCCTTGGCATCACTGTTTCATATCTAATTTATACTATGGAATTCAGTCTAAGGTAAAAAAAATGGAAGTCGATATTGAACAGCTTAAAAAATAAACCAGTTTTTCCTTCTAAACATCTCTATCCGCTACATAATATTTTTTATTTAAAACCTAAAGCCAAATGGATATTTGTGCTTTAGCTATTTGATACATACCATATATTTTTCCATACCTCTGAAAGAAATAAAATCCTCATCGTATTTCTTTTGCAAAAGTTATGAAAGGAAGCTGGATCTGCTACGTAAAAGCTTTTATTTTGTTACTCATCTATAAAATTGCGATGAATGTAGTCTCAAACTTTCAAAGACTGAAATGAAAAATATCACAACTTGAAGCAAAGTTTCATTACCTACGTTTTCTACATGTGTATATTGAAATTATTTGTTCTTAATATAAATAAGAATTTTAGTTTTTGATTCGCAATAATTAATGACTTTAAGAATCTGCTTAATTTTTTATTGTTAGCATTTTAAAGAACGTGGACCTTATTATGAAAAAATGCAAAATGCTTCTAAAGCTACTCAAGTGAAATTTTAAATAACAATTTCAGTTATAACATTGGTAATTATGATTTAAGTGATGTTTGCATTACATAACATATTATTAATGTGTAAAACGAGAATATTAGATTCTTTCACAATGTAAAAAAACAAAATTTGAGCGTTAACGTATTATATTCTTGAACTAAGGGGACTTTCTATTGAAATTTTCGTAAATATTCAAACTGGATTGTAGTGTAACAAATAAAATCAGATTCAAACAAAAGAAATAAATATGCAGCTATTTTGATATATTTAGAAAAATTTGAGGAAATAGTTTGTGATCTGGTTTCGAACCATAAGCCTCCTAAAATGTAATGGAAAATCATAAATTACTTATTTTATTGGTATAATATTATTTCTTATTTTATAACTGGTTGAATTGATTTAACGTTTTTTTTTCTTATTAACTATTAGAAATGCTGGAAAACTACTAACACTTTTTATTTTGAATTTAAACAGCAATTTAAAACAAAAAAAAAATTTCAATTAAAATCCTTATATTAAAACGTTTCCTTTTTAATAGAAAAACTAAGCAAATAAATTAATTATCTGTAAATTATTCAGAAATAAAAAAAATGACAAAAATTCATTTATTGGAAATATTTATTATTGAGCAGTGTAGGATTCATTTATCTGAAGCAAGGGATTTTAAAACTGACAAAAATACAAAGAGAGAATCAATAGAAAACTTTAAGATTCCAAAGAAAAGTTTTCTAAAAGCAAATGTCAAGTAAACCTTTTGGTTGCAAAAATATAAACTAAACTATAAACTTTCTGAAAATACATTTTTTTGTGCACTGAGCAACATAAACTATTTTTTTATTATTTTTTAATCCTGATATCTAATATTTCTTAAACTGATTTGCAGATAGTGCTTTTGATTGCAAAATTGCTTCAGTACTGTAAAACGTCGCCATTTCTTACTGCACGGAATAAATATTTAATTTAAAGGATAATGAACTAATCATATTCAAATATGAAAGTATTAAAATAATGCATAATTAATGGAGAAAAAAATGCACAAAATTTGTCAACATCAAGTTCCTATACATCAAGAAAAAAGAACGAAAAATCGGTACAAAATTCCATATTTAACGATATCAACAAATAAATTTAAATACAAAACATCTCTAATAAGCTCAGAATAATTAAATATTTCCACAAATCAATTTTTTTATACATAAGCGATAAAATGCACATTATTTAATTAAAAAATTAGAGAAGTAGGGCTCTATATAATTATAACTATTTTAGTATAATTATATAGAGACCTACTAAAACATATTTATAATTTTTAAATTTTTAATTTTTTTTTTGTTTCCTAATATTGAGGAATTAAGTAAAATCATACTCTTTGAATCAAAACGGCGTATAATATATCCCATTTCTGATTGCGTTTTATATTTACAAAATCCCTTTGTAAATGAATAATTTGTTTCGATTATTTTTCAAATTTTTTGCAAATCGAACCAATATCGAAAGCGTATTTCTCTTTTCTTCTTAAAATATAAAATAGTAGGAGAGGTCACAGTTTAAGTGATTCTAGAAATGCGCAAAGATTTTATCAACAGAATTCTATCTGATCAAAATTGGAATCTGCCGACAGACAGATGCATGGATCTTTTCACATCTGCACCAGACGCAACAGTGAAACGAACAATTACCTTTTCATCTTGCATAAAACGCAGCGGATACGAACGTAAACAAACTGCTTTCTTCCAAGAATTCTTCGATTAACTCAAAATAAAAAATAACCGACTCTTACAGTTAAAAAAGTTACAATAAAAACGAAAACTCAAAGAAAAGTTGGTTATTGTTATGTGCAGTTTCTGCAGCATCATGCTCTGATAATTTTCTAATATCTAGCTGAACGTTTTGCGCTTGAATAGAACTTTTATTCTTTATCCAAGACCTAGGATTTTTTAAATTTCTTTTCTTTTTCGTCCTATTGACAACGTAAAATAAACTAAATAATTTTCTTTATTCGTAGTTTTTATGCTTTGAATTCGGAGAGAAAAATTACGAATGGTTTTTCCCAAAATATTTGAACTCAGAACGATTTTTACTTTAAATAAAAGCAACCAGGAAAATATTTTCATACTCGAGCTGTATTGTACTTCTTAAGCTATATTTAACAAGCAATCATGTTTAAATCTTAACTAAAATTCGCGGAATCATTTCTTAACTGAAACGACTAATGAATGAGATTTTCGCTTTGAAATAAAAAGTCTTTCGTGTTTTTTTTGTTTTTTTTTGGTGAATGAACAAAAGATGAGATGTAGGACTTCTACTGCATTAAAAGCAAATTAATTTAAAATTAATTAAATTAAATTAATTAATTAAATTTAAAAATAATAATTATAAATTATTAAAGATTGATTATTAAAAAGTAAGTTAATAATTTAAATCCTTATTATTAATAATAATAAAATATTAATATTAAATTACTTATTAATTATTATAATTATAAATTATTAAAAATAATAAAGATAAATAAATTAATTAAAACTTAGATTTAATTAATTTAAAATTAATTAAAATATGAACAGATATTCATTGTTTGCACAACCATTGTAGCAAAACTAACACAAACCAAACTTTTCTCTTTGATCATAAAACCATGGAGGGAAACAAAATTATTTTTGAAGTTTAACATTTTACTGATGGGAGTGTTTTAAACAACAAAGTTCAAAGCAACCCTTTTGAATAGTTACTTCGGTAAGTCTTGTGTTTTTGGTTCAAATTAAGCTTCTTTTTTGTGATTGAATGTAACCGCATCATTTCTGTTGTTCAAAATTTATATAGTTCAAAGAGTTATTGTAGTCTGAAGACTTTTTATTCTATAAAAGAGAAGAATCGTGATATACTCAGTTTATACAAGCATTTCACTACACCTCACTTAATAAATTTTTAAGAAAAAACTCAAATGAAAAGATTTTCTTCAATTAGAATTTTTATCTACAGCTTTCAGCGTAGTTAAATCACATGCGACTTAAGAATGAATCTCACCTATTTCATTCCCATATGCAATCTTAGACTAAATGTAAGAATGAGTTGACTAAGAGAGATTAAGAACGGAATATTTTCGTTGTATGGAAAGATAAACACAAACATTCGTTGGTTCACATCAGTAATGCGACAGAAATGAGAGACTAGATTTCATAATTTGGCATTTGTGGATACGTAGTTTCCTATTATTCTTCGATTCGGAAACAAATGAAGAATGTGGCACATGAAAACTTTTGTCAATTATTGGTAAGAAAAAACAAACAAACTCAACTTGAAGATTGAAATCAAATGATAAAAGTTTTCTTTAGTAATGTGAAGTTTTTTATTTGTATTTCATTGAAATATCGAAGGTCGTTGCAATTTTACTAATGTATTTCTTTACATTCTATCTTATAATAATTCAATTTATACATTTTTTTTCTGAATTATCACCCGCTAAAAGAAAACAATTAATTGATTTTTAACTTTCAAAAAATCAAGCTCTGATTTAAGAAATGAAGTTTCTCTGTTAGTATTCTTATTTTTGCGAATTGGGAAATGAAATTAGGAAATGCATTAGAAATTCTTTTTTACTCTACGGTAAAGGAATCAATTTAATTTTCATCTCTTTAAAAGCTTTCTTTCTCAATTGTAATTACTATGAAATGCATATTTGAAGTTAAATGAATGAAAGATCGCCAAGATCAATCCAAAGATTAATAATTGATTTTTCTTTTCTAAATACCAGTTAAATAATATTTACGTTTAGAGGAATTTTACGGAAAATATTTTGCTTCTTTTCTTAGAGGAAACTAATTGTTTTGCTAAGGATAATTACTTTTCCAGAAATTCAATTTTTCATTGAAATGGAATTGCTTCAGATAGAAAACCACGCTCTAGCCTTTAAATATTAAATACTTCGGAAGACTTTTGTATAAATATTAAAAACATGAAAAAGAATGAAATAAAATTAAACAACAAATCATTTTTTTAAAAAAAAAATAGAGCCATTAAAATTAGAATTTCAATGGCTTACTTTAAGATTCACAAATTGATTTTAAAAAAAAATGAATTTCCGTTACTTTTCATTGTGAAAAATTGAGTCAATGAAAAACGTGCGTGAAACTTATATACTAGTATAATTCATCACGCAAAGGCTTCAGAAGATAAAAAAGATACGATTTTATTCCAATAGCTTGGCTTTCTTAAAAAAAAATGGTCGGGTTTTAGTTCTTTATGTGAAAGACATCTCATTTAAAACTTTCCATTTTTATAAAAAGAATAACTATGATCGTGGAAATAAACATTCGATAAAAGAACAAGTCTCATGAGCTTTTATTTAGAAATTTTGCAAGTATTTAAAAATATATAACTTCGTTCTCTTTACATTTAATCATTAAAGATTTGTAGATATTTAATTATAATTTTTTTTAACTATCTAGCAATTCCTCGACAAATTTCTAGACATTGAATTCCGAAAGCTTTCAGAAAAGAAAATTATTACTTAATAACGAATTAAAAACAAATCTTAATTTGAGAAATTTAAATGTCTCTGAAGTCTTTTGAAAAATTAAAAAAAAATGATGCAGAAAGCTTATGTACTTTTATGACATTTCAAAATTTATTTAAAATGTCAATTACATACTTAAATGAAATTAAGTATTTAAATTGTTAATGAGAAATCTTAAAATTATTTTTAATCACAGATATTTAGAAGAAACATTTTCACTTTATTCACCCGTTACCTTTGTTGATTATTGCACTTTATTTTCTTATAATGACCGCTCAAAGTTCTAGAAAACAAGTTTGATATTTTGTCCGCTGATCGCTATATCTTTTTCAAAATAATAACAGATGTTATAAAATTCCTTAGGATAATATAATATCGTAAATATTGTTCAATATTTAAAAAATGAAAAACCTTTCTCCATATCCGGTAATATCTGGCTAATTTGTAAAGGATGAATAAATGAATTAAATGTATATATGTATTATACGTAAATATATATATGAATTATGAGTTCATTGTGATCAAAAAGTAACTTTAATAATTATTCAATCGAAAACTGAATTGCAATAAAATTTAATTGAATCCTTTGCGATCAAGACGACTTTTTAAATCGCTATTACTTATAACTATAGAAGAAATAAAAGAAAACAATTAAGTGAAAGATGCTCCCCTTTTTGATGAATTTTTGCTGAGTTAAATTGAGAATCACAACACATGGCTTCAGTTGAGTTTCTTGAGTAAGATGCAACTATAAAAGAATGAGATGCTTAATGAAATAGCTGTTGCTAACACCATTCCGCCCAAGACCTTGATTCAGACCTCTTAAATAATTAGACGACCCCCTAGTAGACCGATATAGCGGAGGGATAACATTTTATTAGATAGAAGATCCGAATCACAGGCTTAAGTCATAGCAGCAAACACGCTATGGTAAAACGACCTTCATCAAAATGATTACTCTGAATTTATAAACATCCACAACTTTTTCAGGCAATAAGAGAAGGGACACATTTAACACCAAACAGAAGGAAATTTAAAGCATTGTTTGTGCATGTAATAATTGATCCATATGCTCATCCTTGTTCTTTTACATAGATAATCCCAATGCTATACTCAGTTTCATTATTATGTGAGACTTTCTCATTGGGATAACTTCAGATCCATATTCATATTGAAAGCCATTAATACTCATATAGATGTACGCATTAAATTACCGGCGTTGCTTTTAGATGGCGATATAAGCTGCAATCACAGACTGACTCGTAAAGGATTGCTCAAATGTATTTCTTGCGAGAAATAATCACCAAGATGCTTAGCGGTTTTGGAACAATATGTCATTTCGCTACAAGCACTAACAGATCGATCAGGCACTTCGTGGCGTTTGCAGTATGGGATGTAACCACGCTGGCCCCAGCGGCGTTTGCCTTCCTTGTGGAATTCGGTGAGAAAAGTCATTAACAAAACTATTCTATATTTAATGAAACAGATACTGATCGACCTCCCTAGTTTCTTGATCGTGCCCCATGCGAATAGAACTTATGGGGCACAGTGAAAGGCACTGCTTCCCGAAGCAATCTTGCAACTTTAGATGTGACTGAAGACTTAATTTCTGAGTAGTGAGTTCCCATTTCCTATAACGTACTGCAGAAAATAAAAGTGGTAAATTTCATTCTTCGCACACTGAATTCTGTGTTGCGAAAAGTGAATATTTTTTATAAAAAATTGCTATGATTAACTGCCAATGATTATTTGTACTTATCGTTTCACGAAATCAAGATTAAGAAGTACAACGATATCCCTCGGCAATATTTGTAACTGCCTTTGAATTTATCTATCAAGATTTTTACGACTATCAAAATAAACGTGCCAACAATTTCATTCTTCTACTGACCTTTATTGCCTTTCTGTGATGTCATATATTGCAACTATAGCATGTTTTTTAATTTTTAATATGAATCGAAACGAAAATTTTTGTTTCGGTTTTATTTTTTAATTCAAAATATATATAGTAGAAATATTTTTTTAGATAAAAAAAAAATTTTTTTATAAGTTTTAAAGAAAAAAAATTAATATTTTGATTCCCGACTACAATTTGAGATAACTATATAAACAATCTTTTTCAATTTTCAAAACTAAAATAATTTTTAGAAAAACTTATAATCTTGCAATTATAATCCTAAATAATATGCAGAATTACACATTTAGTTACAAGATTTCATGTATTTTAATTGTTGCGTTTGCGTGAATGAGAAAGTGTACATCAATGTATGGTCAATGATTGACGAATTTATAACACAATTTGATAAGGTTCTATATTTTAAATGCTAAATCTGAGGACCGAATTTCATCCATCTAGCTCTTTACATTTTGTAGTTATCATATGCATTTGCAATCGACCAGGTAGATAGAAAGATTTCGTCAGAATGTATTTCTTTCATAACTTGATAGGAATTAACAATTTTGACATAAAGACAGTATACAAAATCTTATCCAATTAACCCTTTCTAGGGCAGTGGGAAGTATGCTTACTCCCTAATTTATCTATCTTTGCATGAAATTATGTAGGTTGGCATAAGTTCTGACAAATTTTTTTTAGAAAGACAGAAACTTAGAGGCTTTAGTTCTTTATCTTACACAAAATTTTGTGTCTTGATTTGATACTTAATTATTAATTAACCAAATTAATTAATTAATCAATCAAATTCAATTTATCTAATAAGCTAAATGAATCCCTTTTTTTATTCTAATTTCAAGCCTAAAAATATTTTAACATAATATGACTAGAAAAAAATGGCCCTTTAAAGGGTTAAGATAAAGCGTTTTAGAACTACCATGTTTACAAATTTGATTCAAGAAATGCACTATTCGGACGGAGAAGTCTTAAAAGCCAATATTCGTAAAAAAAAAAAAAAAAAAAAAAAATGGAATCTTTTGATATTCAGGTACTAATTATTTCGTCCTCCAGTATGTAAAAATGGAAAGAGATCATATACATAAACACGAGTTATTGTAAATTGCATATTTTATTGTGACTTTATGTAATTTAATTATTATAAAAGTATTACCCAACTTGTTACCTTTCAATAATTAATTCGGAGATTTTTTCCCTAAAGGTATCATTTTTAATAAAAGGAATGAGAATTTATTTTATGTTTTGAAACGATAAAATGCTTTTTAAGAAATGGAAGATTTTTTCACTCATTGGACTCTGAAATTACAAAATGCATTAACACAATTTTTTTTTTATTCATAAACATATATATTAATTTAATTTCCATTTGCTTAATAACCTCTTACATTATTTCAATTCATTTCAAAATGCATTAGTAAAGCAAGACGATCAAAACTATGCAATAAAAATTTCCAATGAATGAAATGTATTAAATATTTTATAATTGATTTATGTTTTCAAAATTTCAGAGGTTTCATTCAGCGAATATTGCGAAAACCCTTTTTTTTCTAATAGTTAACTAATTGTTTTCTGTTTATGATTGTAGCAGAACTGGTTTATTTAGAGTATCACTTCTATCTCTGAATTTCCTGGGGGGAATTCTTTTGTATGAATTTTAATAAAGTTGAAAGGATAAAGTAATTATAAATAGAGGCGAAAATAAAAATTTTAAAGGTGAGATTTTAATATAATAGGAAGTATGTTTAAATTTAAAATATATAAATTGATTTAGAAAGAGAATTTTAATTTGCATTTAGATATAAGTTCAAGGGTGAATGAGGGATAATAATGAATATATTACTCAAGAATTCATTATATTAAGGTTCTGAGGAATTAACAGACAACATCTTTTTCCAAATAATGCGGCTTTCTATGAAATATTTAGTTTGTGATCTTTTTATGAAGGTAATATCTCTTTATTGATTTTTCACTGGTAAAAGAAGAATAAATAAAATAGGTTGAATAAGATTTTCTTGAAGAATAAACTCCCATGAGCATCTCTTTGGAATTTTCATCTACATTTTAAAATATGCATATCTTTTCAGCTTGTATTATAGTAGAGTTTGTAATTACAATTCTCTTTGTTGCTGGAGAATGAAAGATAAAATCCTTAGATATGAATTGAAAAATTTTCTTTTAAGGAAAATGTGTTTTAGAAATTCGAATGTTGCAAATTCATTATTTGTATTGAAAATAAAACCTGAAGTTTTCTTTTTTTTTACACTGTTTTTTCTCAAATATATCAAGGGAAAGATATCCTGATATTTTAATGCATTTTTATCTTTTTTAGATTTCTTAGATTTCAAAAAAACTATTTTTGAACTGTTATCTGTATACTCATATGTATATCAACGCGATAATTAAAATACGAAAAGAGAAAGATAGATTAGATTTTTTAATGCAGTTATGGCACAGTATCTAAAGATTTCGGCCAAAATAAGGATCCAAGGTGAAATTTGTCATCTCGTGTGAATCTGCATTAGGGTTTAGACAAAATAAGTGGATTTGAAGATATATCATTAGAAAAGAAATTATATGACTTTTCTTTTCATTATATCACTAGTTAAAAAGGAAATATGCCATATTGTAAATTTGCAGTTTTGAGTAATTGTAAAAACATCCCATTTCAAAGCTGAATGGAGGTTTAGAGGATGTATTTATTAAAATTGAGTCCCGATCACATGACAAGGAAGGTATCTGGACTGGCACTCCCCTCACCAAGTTTCAGAATGATGTTCAGACTATGACGTCAGGTATAGATCAAACCAGTCAACATACATGACGGATATGTGATAGAATCGGATATTGAACCTAGAGCCCTACGACCTCTGAATGGATCCTCAATCTTCCTCAGAAGGAATCTTCTCAAAATTTGTTGAAAAATCTGCAAATTCTGTGTAAAGAGTACATGCCACATTTCAACGGTCGGCTGAAAGCGTTTTTGTGTTATCTAGCTCGCAGACAGACAGACATAATTCCAAATATATGTTTTCGGAATCAGGGACGTAGGAAATGTGACAATTCGCGAATGTCTCGAGTTACAGTATTTGTAAACAAAATAGTAACCAGGTGAGAGGCCTAACTGAAACTTTTTAGAATACTCTCTAATTAAGGCATCCTCTCCCTTCCAACCTTACGTAAATATGCAAATGTTTTGCATGGCATTAGCGAAGAATAGTCACGAAATATACAAATTTTGCCCTAATCTAACACTTTTACTAAACATGTTGAGCAAATGTGTATTATGGACACCTTTTTGCCAATGAAATCAAAATTTGCTACAAAATTACAGTTGGCATCACAAGATAACATACCGAATTTCATCGATTACAAACATTCCGTTTATGAAGCATTGCATTTACATGTATGCAAAATTACATCTAACGGTTGGTCAACCTTTGACTTATTTGGCTCAAAATTTGATAAGAATCTAAATTTGAAATGGTAAAATTATGTTTCTGTTGTTGTTTATAATGGCACTTGTCATGGACAAGCTCACTGACGAAGTCAGTGATTTTAAGCCAAGGGAGCGTCTCTTGTTTTAGTAGCGCCAACTAGGGCCAGGAGTATGTCTTAGCTACTCACGCATCACATTGCACAACCCCTTTTTACAGGGGGGCAAATTCACACATCTCACAGATAGCACAGATGAAGAACAACTATGGCCGAACCGAAACTCGAACCCTGGACGTCCAGATCACGGGGAAGACGCGCTACCCTATACCAGGACGCCGTTAATTATGTATTTAATTTTATTTACCTCGTTCTTGGTTTTTTGGAATTATCAATTTTAATTATAATCTGAAATCCAAATAGATAGACTTCATGTGAATGGTGTTTATTCAAAATTTAGGAGAAATCTACAAATTTGATTGTTTCTCTATATACCAAATGCTATCTATCTAGCTCAAAGCATTTCTGAGTTATCGTGTTCACACACACACACACACACACACGCGCGCGCGCGCGCGCGCACGAGAGAGAGGGAGAGAGATAACTTTCGAACTTAGAGAGATCTGACACTTAAAAATTCATTAAAATCAGGAATTGAAATTTTTGACTGTTATAATATTTCCTCTATACTTTTTAAACCTTTTCCTTTTCATAATTAGGATAGCCAAGACTATAATAAAAATACATACACTAATTTAGTAACTTATGCTAAGTAACTAATCTTTTCTGCTTTAAAAGATTAGTAACTGCTAAGTAACTAATCTTTTGAGTAATAATTTTTCAGGAACTAATGCTGCATACATCATGATCATTCTTTGATTTAATAAGGATATCCAGGAGCTAAGTTTCGTTAAGGAATTATAAAAAAGAAAACGACTATTAGAAAAACACTTTTAATGCATAATGAAATGTTATGTTTACGCGTTTTTTAACATTGTTGTCATCATTATTGAAGAATTTAAATTCGTAGAGCACGAACTTTTGTATACCCTTGTAGAAAGATGCAGCCTACGATGATGAAGTGGATGGAAATGTGAAGAAAATTCATCGATAATGTCGTAATGCTGAATCTTTAATTCTCATTAATCATCTGTTTAAATTATGTAAACAATCATCATCAATCAGAGACCCCTGCCTATTTTTTTCCTTCATCGTGAACACTTGCACGTCTTTCTTTGGAACTCCACACCCACCTCTTTATCATCGAATCACTCATCGTTTATTGTCCGTTAACTTGACAGATTTGACTCTGAATTTCAACTTGTTTTACCCTCCTGGTATTAAGAAAGCAGATGATAGAATGTAACCAGCCTGAGGCAGGATATTGAATTTTTTTTAAACATTTCAAATGCTTATGAAGCAGCCTAAGCAGTGTCCAGGGACTTAAAAATGACTTTTGTTGTATGTCAGTGAATCAACAAAGTGCACATGCATGTGTGAAATAATGAACGCAGCGACTCTGAAGCAAAAATTGAAAATGGAACTTAGTTTCTGAATAACACTCGTATAATAATGTATGTATTTTATAGTAATGTATAAGTCAATTTTGTTGATCATCAGGTTCTTTGGAAATATTATTTTAAAATTTTGTTTAAATTATTTTGTTCCATTTAAATTTATTATGTATAAACTTAATACGATAGCCATAATTCCCAGAACGAAATATTTTTAAACCCGAGATAAATATATATACAAAAACTTGCAGTTTTAGTAGCTTTGCGCAAGTTTTGTTTATTGTTTAAATATATTTCCTGGATGATCAAAACACACGATGTCACATTTGTATGAATAATATAATTGTCCATGATATCTGACATGTTGCACATTATTTTATTGGATGCAATCGCTTCGATTTCTTACTCCTTTTGTACAATATGAAGTTGATTCAAACATTAAAATGATATGGTACATTTTGAATATATTATATAAAAAAATCAACAGCATGTTAGCTGATTTGAGATATGTTGTAAAAACAAATCAAAGTAAGTTTTTTCAACACATAGGTTATATTTAATAAGATTTCTGAAGGCTGTTTTTAAATTTCACAAAAAGTGCTCAAAGACAAGATAAAAAGAATCATAATGATGTTGCGAAACATGAATTATTGCTTTGCTTTCAGCTACGGTTGCAAAATTTAATGTTTGCGAAAGCTACGAAAATGCTTTAAATTTTATTTAAAAATGAAAAGTAACATGTAAAATATACATAAAATATTTTAAAGATTTATCAAAATTCAAGGAAAAAAATATCAATTAAATTCGTATCATTATATAATTAGTTTTTTGAATTTTTTTGATATTGTAAAAATTTTTCGGAGGTTAATACTGACAAAAGCTACAATAAAATAACTACAATTTTTTAAATATTTATTAAAATTCAGATCGAAAAACAATCATTGCAAGGCTTATATTCTCACTCGCAAAAGTGTCTGTCAAATTTGTTAAATCTACGTTAAATGAATCTGTAGCGCACCAATATAAATACACATCCACTCTTATCATTAGTAGAGAAAATTTCGCATTTTCAGTGTAAATCTATTACTTTACAATGAAAAGTTCTATTATTTCACAATCAATTTTTATATTAATAATTATAGAAATTAATAAGATATATATTTATTTGGCAGTCAGTGTTTTCTTCAAATGTATTGATTGCATATAAATGGGTCGAAATTTCATCTCCTGTGGGAAAGTATCTTACCTTTATTTGCATTTATCACAAATATTATAAATAATTGCAATAATAAACTAAAACATCAAGTTAAACTTATATTTAACACAAAATTGCACAGAGGAAATGTGGTAATATATAGAGGTCAACTAAATATAATTTAATCTTAGAATTTATTCTCGAAATTAATGTTTAGTTGTAATTATTTCGAAGTATAATGTAAAAAAAAAATGTACATGATATGTATAAATACAAATATATATATATATATATATATATAGTTGAAAATCTGCTTTTTTTGTTATTCACATTGTAACATTGTATATATATCATTGAAGATAACTTATATTTATTACTATATTATTACTTATATTATTATATACAGATGCTTATTAATTTCTTTACATTTATTAAAAAAAAAAACTAACTGAAAATCATGGCGAAGTAATGAAAATTTATTTCATTTCAATGCAGTAATTAAAACTAATATAATTTGTTTATAAGAATTATACTGGTAAAATCCATGCCATTTTTTACCACTTTTACAACATTACCACTTTTTCTACAACTTTATTAAAGTATTGTCTACTACTTATTAAAGTATTGTCTTTAAAACTCTAACAAACCAAGCAAATATCAAACACTTTTCGTTGATTACTTATGGTTAAAATTCATTTTTATTGATTTCTTTATGCTCCTAATTATCTTCAATTAATAACTACTCATTGGAATGACGCATGAAAATCAAATCCTTATGAATATTCAAATTACGCGCATTACTGAGAAATAATTTCTAAAGTTGGAAAGGTATTTTCAGAATTTCTGAAATTAATTGTAATTGTGTTTCAGAATTCATATTCATGAACATCATATGAAATGATAAAGCGTGTAATAAGAATATTTGAAATCAAATGATCATGGAATTAGTATCCGAAAATGAGAATTTGTATTCTACCAATTAAAACAAGAGCTTGCATCCTTTTTAAAGATTTTCATCGTTTGCGAGTTAGCTCTCAAACAATCTCCAAATCGAATTTTCGTAACAATGGATAATTTTCAAATCATTAATTCGAAAATAAATTAGAAATCTTTTTTTTTAATATGCAATTTGTTTAAATATTCATGAATTCATGTGCCATCGTGAATTCCTTTGGTTCATTTCGCAACGAGAAAATGAATTATTAAAACAACGGGCACTATTCTAAATTATTATGCAAGTTCTTATCTGCAATCTAAAATTTGATTCTACTGTTTCTAATTTTACATACATTATTACAACTGCATCAGCATGAAATCTTATTTTGTCTAATTAAAAACAATAATTACCTATAGCAGTTCAGAGGAAACCTATCACTTTTGGCTGTAGGAAAATCCACTTATGCGTCCTGCTATTTCTTACTCTCGCATAATTTCAACGCATTCTTTGCTACGTCTCAAGTCGTGATTCGGATCATCTTTCTAATTAGATTATTATATTTTTCCTATTCTTAACTACAGTAGAGAAAGGATAATTTAATTATAAACTAGTAGTAAATCACGGGCGATACAAACAAGGTTAACGTGTTAATATTTACATCATGGCTATAGGGAAATCGAATTATCGTTTAAATGGGGATTTTAACGGTGGAACAGAAAAAAAAAATTACATTTCTTTCAAATACTTATAAATTAAATTTTGAATTGTCCCTTATAGCTTATTGAGTGACTGTTCATATTCTTCCTGATAAATAATCAAATTATCCATCAGAAGCAGGATCACTGATAGGAAAGGGGTGTAAAACCATATGCTAAATGATTAGACTTCAAATGTGAAAATGAAATTGAATTATTTTTGGTAAAGTAATTAAATCAGCTTGTAATGAATGGTAAATCTATTGTTTAATTATCTTTCTGATTATTTGATTATGTTTCTATTCAACATAGACCTCGTGTTGCTTCAAAACAGGACATTATTAAATTTGATCGATGTGTTAATCTGTTTGATTCATATTCTTCGATCTAGCGGTTTACTGAATCAAACAATTCCATCTAAATCTGGTTTCGAATGCTACATTCTTTGGTCGAATGTTTTTGATTCATATTCACTTACCATTACTTATGGTAAGAAAATAGGAATATTATAATTGCAATCTTTCTATTTTAAATAAAACTTTATATAGGATATAGGCATTATAGATAATCATACATAATTTATTTCGTTTTGTTGCATACGAATTTTTTTTTGTTTCTAACATTTTGATTATAAAACTTTTTAAAACCATTATTTTGATACAGCGTATGAAAATAAGTATACATATTTTTAAAATTAAGTGAAGTCTTTGTTAGTGTATTCTATCTAATTATATCACTATATAGTTTAAAACTGTAATAGTAAGAGATGAACAAACACATTAACCCATAAAAATCACGAGATATTGCAGTCCGTTTTCCAACCGCAAAAATTCACAACGTGATTGTTTGCTTTTAAAAAAAATCGTAAGATTCAAATAGGACTATGTTGCACCAAATAGATACATAATTCCTGAGATTGGCAGTTAGAGAATCAAAAAGTAATCACACGTAAAAAATTAAGAAAACCATTTGTCTGTTCATGCATTTAATAATAAAATCAATTCACTAACGTAGCATAAGAGGTATTTTACTCATCACATACATATATTCTTCCTTATTTTTGTGAAATTTTTAAGAAAATTAATAACTCATCATCAAATATAATTTGAATAGGAATATACAAATGATTGCACTATAAGAATTACGTGAATCTTTATGTATTAGTTATCCAAATACCCTATTAAATGTAAATATTGATCTTGGTTCTTGTTATAGAATTAGCCAGTTTATTATATTTATCTAAATCCATAAATAATAAAAAAATAAATGAATAAATAAATATGAGCCAATGCTATTGAAACCAAATAAATGGAGCAACTTAATACGAGCTAAATTGTAACAACTATAGTATACATCTACTAATACTTTGCAAGGCATGCTACAAATTATATGTCAGATAGATTTGAAAAATTCAGTTCTAGTTCTTCCTTCTTATCAAAGATAGACAATTTTAAAACAAGGGCACATCAAAAACTAAACGATAACAATATCATGGAATCGAATTCAGGCCATTCTTCTTTTAAATCATCTATGTGATACAGCACTAAGCTAAGCGTAATCTTCTTATCAAAGCTGACCTTATTATAATTTAAATATAATACACATGCTCAGAATTCATCGCAGTGTTAGTTTTCTTTTGAAGGTGACCTTGTACTAACAAATAAGGACATGTTTAAGGGACACATTGATTTATTTATTTCATCATTAAAACTTTAAGAGATATAGAATATAAATATATAAATGCATATAAATAACAAAAACGAGGATTACGGCTTGAAAAATGAGGGATTATTAATCTCGTGTCTTTTAAAATATGTTTGCATACATGTTCTGGATTTGCGAATTTTTCTCCTTTTCTAAATCATCTCAGAAAAATAAAATTGAGAGGTAAATTTTTGAAAACATGATTTAAATATGATAAAAATGTCTTGCTAATAAATTTAATCATTTATAATTTAGTACAAATTAATTAATTCTTAACCAATTTGATGAACATTTATAAGAAAGAATATAAAATTCCAATTTTTTTTTTACTATTTTAAAACTATTCTGATTTACTCTTATAAAGGGTGATGAAAATTTATATACAATTAATAACCTCTAGTAATCTATGATTAAAAATAATCATTTTCTGATCACCCGAATTTGGGATTCACCTTAACCTCCGGATTTTGCAAGTTTTATTTTCTCATAATGATAACTCTTTATATATATCGAATCAAACTTCCGAATGAGCAGATTCCTTTTTGAAACTATATAAGATTAAAATACTTTCTCACGCCCTCTTTTCTGTTTCCCGCTTTCGCATCTGACTATCTGTGCTGCACTAGCCAGAGCTCTGAGGAAGAAATCCTGAAAAAGCTAATAATTTGGACTATTTTCATTAACATGAGAATATTGCTAAAGAACTTCACGCTTGGTTTTCTATGAATTAAAAAATGTTTTACTTCAATTAATTCATTTTGATACCCGGAGCATAATTTAAGAAAAAGAATGTATTTTAAATATAATTTACTGTCAAAGATACTGAGAGTTGATTGTATAGTGTCCAATTCGAGATCACAAATTCGTGACTCGATTTTAATGGGGTGCATTTAATAACGTAGCAATTACGTATGTAATTTTATACATACGTAATAAACGTTAATTATATTGTAATTACAAATGCCTTTATCGGATGAACGTGGAAGTTTAGGAAATGCGTAAACCTGATCGGGTGTCATATTCGGCATTTGATAACGTATATATTGCGATTGTTGGGAACTAGACTAGATCTGATATTTTAGTTGCCCAATTGGCAGCACCTGTTTTTTTTTTTTTTTTTTGAGAAAACTAAAGAGATGCCACTTGATATCTTTCAGTCCAATTTAATAATTGCAAATTAACATTTGGTTCAGAAACCCTGTTCGGGGGCCAACGCCTGATAGAAATTACCAAACAATGTCTGAGAAAGGTACTCGGACAAGGACTTTTTGACGAAAAAAATCTGCCAAATTTCCTCATTGGATTAGAAGCCGTTCTGAACAACAGACCATTAGTCTACGAAAAAAGAAAAAGACGACAGCTCTGTAACCTTAACACCAGCTCATTCCTTGACAGGATGAAAATTAACGGCCATTCCATCCAGCCCGGATAATGACACAAGGCTTAAGAGAATCTAAAAGCAGCAACAGGATTTGCTTGACTGTTTTTAGAAAAAATAGTCAAAGGATTATTTACTTTAACTGCGATCTTTTCATCAAATTCGAAATCAGGACAATCCTGTTAATGTCCGAGATGGCGCCATCGTGCAAGAAGACGTTCGACCACGGCACATGTGGAAGCAGGCCAGAGTGATGGACCTACACCAGAGACGCGACGGGAAGATAAGATCCTGCGAACTGAGAGTTAATGGTCGAAAAGTAACCAGCCTGTCTCTCTGGTCATCCTCCTTGATGTTGACCAGGGTGGGGAGGACGTTGGTCATCTATCATTTTAGTTTCCAATTGGAAGCACCTGTTTTAAAATTAGTTCTTTTGAGAAAAATAAAGAGATGTCGGTTGATGCCTTTCAGTCTAATTTAATACCTATAAATTAACATTGCGATATGCATTTTAAAACAACTTTTAATTTGCTTTATAATCCTATAATACATCTTAAATCAAATCAAGTAATTAACTGTTAAATAGCGAGAATTGCCTTCAGGCAAAATATCATATTTTTGTCTTCTAAAATAATTATAAGAAATTGATATGAACCTCTAATGTCTCTTTGTTTTACCAAAGGGATGCACACTGAAGAACTGTTACCAAATCAATAAATGACATATTCTCAACAATCCTGATAAAAATATGAATAATTTGATATTTTTTCTTAGTGACGGCATATTCCTTTTGTCTTGTTTATATGATTGGGAATATAATATTTTATTTTGAAAAATTGAAATAAAATTTGTTAAATGCAAACCTAGTTATTGAAATCTATAGTTCCGATGTTGATGAATTTTTTGTGAAATACTGGTTCTATAAGCTAATTCAGCTAAAACCTGCTCATTCTCTATGAAAAAAGTTTCGTAATACTTCCCGTTTTACAAATAAAGATGGTAATTTATAAATTTTCTATTATTATATTATTATTATTAATAATATTTGATATTATTTTATATTTGAATATTTGATGTTATTTTATTATTAATTATGATATTTTAAACTTTTAAATGTAATAAAAACACTTTATAGTCGTGATTTAGTTTTCCATTTCTGGGCGCAGTTTGAGAAATCGCAAAGTTTTTATTGAGGATCTATATATTCTTTTAAATAAAGATAAATAATCCCAGTTTTCAATTATGTCTTATTTATGTTCATAATTTAAAAACATCCATTGATAAATATTTAGATGGAAGTATAAAAACGAATGATGTTTTGATATTTGTAATTTCTTTGACAAAATTGCTGTAATTGAAACTGCTGATTCATACGAATTTTCGTAAAATAGTGTTTCTGTGAATTGTTAAATAAGAGTTAACTAAAACTGATTGAATTATTAAGAGATGTTTACTTATGTTTTAATAATAATTTGTTTTCTAAATTTATTTACTTTTGAAAATGGTTAATTTTCAAATTAGGTTCTTGTAAAAATAGCTTGAGAACTTATTTTTAAAGAAATCTGTGTCGAAAATTTGATTTTACTTCACAAACTTTTAGAATTCTGTAGTTGACTGAATATGATCCATAGTTATTTTTTGAGCAGCAATTACGTATTGAAGTATCTAACATGATACTTGCTTTTGACGGAGTGAAATTCTATAATGGGACGGCGCCGAAAAATGACTTCAGGTCTGAATTATTAATGGTTTTGAATCTGCGTTGCCTTGGCAACAATCTTCTCTTTTCGACAGAGATTCTGCTGGGCTCTAGACGAAATAGAATACCCCAAGGTTCTCTTTAGGAGTAATCTTTTATGCAGAAAGAGTTTTACTCGTCCAGAAAATAGTTTCTTAAAGAATTCGAGACATTAAATACTTCGGACAATAAAGACTTGCTTGAATAAATCAGGCGAAATGATGTTACACAATAAAGAATAGTTTGAAAAGCTCAATTTTTGAATTTAAATGATTGTTGAAAGTTAACGGGAAGAAAGTTTAAACTATTAAGAAAATTTCTTTAAAAGACAGTTTTACTAGACGGAAAAAATGCTTATAATTTTAACGGAGTTAAATTCACAGATTTCTAAATATCATAAACAAATATATCATGAAATTATTACAACATATTCATGAATAGATAATATATCAACTTATGAAAACTTTTATGATAAAGAATTCCATTGAGTAGTTCTCATGTTTACGGAGTACAATTGCGTTTGCCTTTGTAGTATGTTAAAAAATAATCATGTACACATTTCTGAATTCTTTGAAGAATAGGGCTCAAAAATTTGATATATATTTACAAATTTAATGTAAAGCTTCCTAACAAATTGCAGGCGTTTGTTTTACAAATTATTTATTTTTATTTACTTTGTTCGTAAATTTAAGGACAGACAAAATAGTAATAAGTTAGTTAGTGAGAGATTTGGTTCGGAATTAGACACATATCTATAATTTGGATTTATTGGTCATAGAGTAAAATTCTGCATCGAAGTTTCCCAGTAGCGTTTTTGAATTATTGCGTTCACGTTTGTACGAGTAGACAGATCGGCTGACTTTAGAAAGTTAAACAAGCTGCCAAGCCGAGGAAAAATTTAGCAATGATGTTTCATGGCTGATCATTTTACTCTTTTTTTATTAATGATAGAAAAATGTCATATTAACCCCTTTTTTTATTATTTATATTTTATTTTATTTTTTTTTTATTATTGGTTTGATTTTTTTTAATCATTACTTTTGCCGGCTTCCATACATAGGGGTAGCTCATCTTCCCCGTGACCTGGGTGTCCCGGGTTCGAATCCCGCTTGGTTCTTCTTCATCTGTGTTCTATCTGTGAGGTGTGTGAATGTGCCCCCCTGTAAAAAGGGGTTGTGAAAGTGAATGTGTGAGTTTCATCTTCATATGAGCTAGAAGTCAGACTTCTGCTCTCGGGTGCTCAGGGGCCTTTACCCTCAGAAGCTACTGCACCCCCTTTCCGTGGTAACGCGGACACGACATCACCATTATTTTTTATTTGATTTATTTATCTAATTAGGTGACACCTCCGCTTATGGGAATGTGATTATTTAATTGATTTAGCTAATAACCCATAAAATATCTGAAATGTTTCTGGGTTATTTGCAATTTATCTGTTGAATTATACATCTTTGAATGATTTAGTTTCCAGATTTCTTATGACGCACGAGGATGACGTTTTGGGGTTAACATCTTAATCGTTAAGCCTATTTTAGCTTTCTTTTCCTGTAGTCATTTTATACTAAAAACAGAGATATCTGTAAAGTTGCCATAAGACCTCAAGTATTGTGATGCATTAATTTGTTATCTTCATATTAATATTTATTTAAAAAGTATAATTTTCTAATGAATATCGTCAGTTTACAATAATTAATACAGCCTTTGTTTTTCTCTTGATAGGTCCGCTGTTTCTCCTTCTGTTGGGCACAAAATAGCCAAATATAGATCTATCGCCAATAAACACTCAAAAACAACCACAATAACAACCTGCTCATTCGCATCAATTGTAATGAAATTCTTACAAAGGAGTGGATACCAACCACACTTCCATTTACCTTATTTCTAAGATTACTTTGCCAAGCTCCTAGTTTTTCGAAGCCAAATTTGAAGTGAAGGAGAAGCTCCTCAGTGAATCTAGAAATCCAGATGGCATACCTCCAGTATATTTCATACAATGACACCAAAACCAAATTTGAAAACATCTCAAACGTCGTAAAACTGTGCATCAAAAATAAAAGTTTTGAACCTTTCTTATTATTTAGTCACTGCATGATTTATTAAGTCACTGCATTTAATGATTAATGCAGTGACTACAGTCTTCCAGGTTCTTGCGTTTCTGTAAAATCTAGTAATCAAACATTTTAGATACAGATATCTTCTAAATTCTTCAGAAAGTTTATGAATTAAAACCACATAGAAGGTTATGAATTAAATCTACTTGCCAACTATCTAGTTATTTTTCTAGAAATTTCTTCAAAATGATATTTTTTAATCAAAATAATTTATAAATTTTTAGCAAGTATAATTAGCATAATTATAATTTTTATTTCCATTAATAATTTATACATTTTATATGAACAACAGTTCATGAGGCCAGAATAAAGGGGTCAATTCTTCTGAATTTTTACATAATTAATTTTAGTTTTTTTTCACTTAGAATAATTTTAATTTAACAATTTAAAAATCATTTGTATTCAAATGAATAAAAAATATGATAGCGCTCTGTGTATTAAAAGAAATCTAAACATATATGTCAGTATTCTTGATGAGTTTAGTTATGAATATACTTATCAAGAATGAATGAATCAATTAAAATTATAACATTCATTTTAATAACAAAAAATTAATTCAGAATTTTTCCTGCCGGTAATTTCAGTATTTATTAATTTCTCAGGTAACTGACTGAAAACAAGAGCAAGGATTCTTAGGATCTAATTGAACATTACTTAATAAATGATGCTTACGGCGAACTAAATCATTCTTAAGCAGAATAATTTACTTAAAACTTTAATAGTAGGTAATAAAATATTTCATTTAAAACATTGTTGTGAGAAAAAGTTTTTAGAAAAAAATTCTTCTATGATTATGGCTTCAAATAAATTTTAAATGACCGCAAACAAGCGATTTGCAATTTAAATATAAAAATAATTAAAGAAAAATAAAAATTAATTAATAAATGAATAACATAAAGATTGACAATATTCTTGAAATATCTAAAACGTTTGATATACTTCAATTAATCTTAAAGAAATAAATACAAATTTTATTTTTTGTAGCAGTTGTGGCAAAACAAAATAATTTGTTTAATATGGTTTTGAACTAAGAAGGGAAAGGATTTCTCAGAAGGTATTTTCTTTTAAAATTAATTTTAAATTCTTTTCCAATTATCTAAAATCGGTGTAAAGTAAAAAAAAATTCTATGCATTTTTTAAATACTAAATATTAAAAAAAAGACATTAATGTAACTTACTAGAAAGAGAACGCGCCATTAGCGATAATGACTTTCGATTACCTTTTAATAAATCAAATGAATATTTTTATTTGTTAAAATTTTTTTGCACAAAAAGTTTTTATGAATAAAATTTTCTTTGTTTGTTTAATGCAATGGGGAATAGGATTGAAGCTCTTAAATTTGTTTTTCTTACGAATCTTTTTTATTCTCAGTTTAAAGTGTGACAACGTTACACTTAATTTGTTTTAAAATCAATTTCATAATATAAACATTTAAAGTTATTCATTGTTTTAAGAAACATTGATAAGATAGATTGATTTGATTTGATGATAGAGAAAAGTACATTAAACAAAATGATGTCCTTATCTCAAACAACATTAAAGCGAACCATTAGGCATTTTATCTCTTTTGCAAAAATTTATGGTTCGAAGAAAGTTTTCATAATAAATTGCCGAGAAATTCAAATGTGTGGTATAATTCTCTCATTAACTCTTCCTTCATAAGGAACGGGATTCATCAACGAAAGTTTTGTTTGCTGATGATAATATACAAAATCCAAGTCATTAAATGAAATTTAGCGTCATTATATTCTTCGGTTTTAAAAACTGCTAATGGAAAAAAATACATCACTGTTCTTTTGTGAGTTCAGGTTTCGTTTGTTTGGTTATTCATTTAACATTTTCCGGCAGAATTCATTAACTATGGAACTTTTAAGCTGGAATGGAAATGGTGTGTGTAGGAAAAAAAGAAATTTAAAAAAATTAAAACTCATCTTAACATGGTTTAACAAACTTTTGTTCTGTTTTCATAAATTCCCTTATTGGTTTGATTGCGACATCAAATGAATGCAATAAGAACGTTTCTTTTCTAGGTAATCGTCTTTTACATTGATAATTTTCTAATATTTTCTTATATTCTCTTTAATCTAGAATAAACAAAATACATATTCATGACACATCGCATTACAATATTAGAAAATCCTGTACTTAAATTTTTGTACTTCAATAAATTCGTAAAAATGCCTATTGTAAAATGTACGAGTAAAATAATATTCAACTTATGAATTTTTTTTTTTTTTTTTTTGCACAAATCTAAAAGAATTATTTCAATTGTAAATGAATCGTATTTTCATAGAAAACTTAGAATAATTTACCGTTTAAAAACAATTCTTATGAGCATTTGCTATTGAGCCATTATAATCTTTATTTTTAAAACTGAACCTTTGTAACCTTAATAGTCTTTGTTATTAAAACTGGATTTTGGAATGTTTTCAAGATTTATATTTTTGTATGTTTGCAACATAAAACAAATATATTTTCAAACATAATGAGAGGAAATGTATAACTTTATCTTATGTAAGCGAATTTTTTTAACTGTTACGGTATAACAGGCAGATGCAATTTAATTTAAAAAAGGCCTTAGAGAGACTAGAGAATTTTTTTCATTGCATTGATAAAATTTCAAATTATGTTATATAGCTTTATTATTCCTTCATATTTTTTAAATACCATGAGTTTATAGGAAATATTATTGCTCTAAATTATAGTTAATAAATTATGAAATAAAAAAAAATGCTGCGATTCATTGCTGTTCTTTAAAATGTAAAATTTTGTAAATTAATTATGTAGCAGAAAAATCTTATTATCCTTCTAAATACTTCTTAGCCAACTTGATGTGAAGAATTCCATTTCAACTGCAGCCCCATCATTCCAATTCTGTCACGTTGGATTGCGACAAACAACAGAGGAATGGGACAGATCGGATGGAGCATGCCAATGGTTCCATTTCTCATATTGTCTGGCATTCAAAACAATTTAACTTAAATGGGCATCTGCTCCTTTTCTGGCAAGGAATTTAATCTGTCATGCCAATGGGCTTGAATCTTTCCTTTCCTTCTTTTTGTACGTGAAGTGAAGTGTTCTAGTTCTTTTTTCTTCGTTGGTGTGCCATTTTCCTTGCATTCCAGGACGGTAACTTCTCGTTTGGCATCCCATATTAATGAGTTTCCGCTGATTCATCAGAATTCGATCTTTCTGAGGGGTAGCCCGTTAATCGGTGATAAATGGGATTGTTTCCGGATACTGCCAAACTCAATCTTTTTTCCCTGTCTTTTGGACGACGAAAATAAGCCGATGGAAGATATGTTGTCAATATCTGGAAAGGAATTCTAGGCTGGTTATGGACATAAATTGGGCTGTACTGGATCATCTGTACAAATTTATGCCCTGTGTATATTTTTACGAGAATGAATACTTACGTAGTATGCTCCTTGTTCTTTTTATGTCCAGCGAAAGGCATTTTTATCTAAAAGAAATTCAAAAGATGCAAAGTCCCTATAACTACGTAAACTGACTCACTACAGAATTTTGTAAATGAAGGCTGGTAGTTTATGGAACAGAAAAATAAACGCTTCCCATTTTTATTATTTCAGGTTTTGTCTCATTCTTACATGGGGAAGATATAATCATAAATTTCTTTAGATATTATCCATATCAAGTAAAGGTAAATATTTTAGCCATTATCTCTAAATCAATCAATCAATCTAGATGTCACCTTTAAAGGTTAAATTATAAAATTAATGAAATTAAAAAAAAATTGTATTTTAGGAGATTTTTTTTTTACTGAAAAGTTAAAAAAATGTTTCCAAATAAAAGTTCCAAAATACCAATTATTTTGTATATTATGTTGTATTTCATTGTTTAGTGAAATATCAACATTTTGTATACACTTATGTAAGCAATAAAAGTCCATTAGATATGCGCATTATACCTTAATAGATTACCCACTTATTATAAAATACTCGTACCTGTATATCTTCTGGTCTGATTTCTTTATATTGGATATCTATATAAAGAGCTGTAAGGTAGATAATGATGAACTCTAATTCTATTATAAATTTACAAGAAAAAATGCACTTGCTTCGTGTTTATTGAAATATTGGGGATGACTCATTAACAGTCCAAAAGTCTTCATCTTTAAGGAAACTTCCGAAACCATCAAAGAGCTTCCAACATAAGATTTTATCACTATCATTCCAGGTAATTCTTTCTTATTCTTAAAATGAATTTTACTTTTTTTCTTTAACGTATTTACTGATATTGAAAATGGGCCATTTAAACTTTACCCCATTTTTATATGTTAGCGATTTTTAAAGCGAATTTTGCCATTTTGAAAAACATTGACAGCATGTACAGCTCTAATTTTATTTCCCATCAGTATATTGTGTATCTATTAAATTTGCTGTTAGAGTTCATATGTACTCATATCAGTAGAGTGTGGGCTCTGAAAGAAAGTAGAGTGCATGTTTTGATTTAGACCATGGATTTGATTCAGAAGATATATAAGCTCTGGCGTAGCTTATACAGGATATATCCTCTGTTACCTATTACAAAAAAAAAATGTTTCAGTGAAGTAAAAAAGCATGTTTCAAGTAATTAATATATTTACATATTTGAAAGCTTCAAATTTGTTTATAAATTCATTAAGTAATTTTTACTTAAGATTTTTTAAATTAATAACATTTTTACATTCCCTTAAAATTTGAAGATATAAATTAAAATTATCAAACTGAATAAAATATTATAAATAACTTATAATTTGTAGATAATTAAGAGTTAGAGAAGGTTTTTTTTTTTAATTAAATTGCTAAAAACGTGTTCACAAAGGTAGTTCTAATTTTGTGTTCCATTTTATCCCCTTTGCACTTGAAGAAGCGGATTTAGAAAATTTGATCTATTAAATAGTACGTCTTCTCCTGAATAAGAAAAGTTTATTATCAATTTTTTAGTTATTTTTGTTTTGGAAGAAAAAACATTAATTCCCTTATGTAAGAAAGGATTATTTTCAACAATCGAGCTTTTCATTTACCATTGCAATTGAAATGTATGTATGATATTGACTAGGGATTAGAAATATATTTTGTCATATTTGAGTAGTAATTTGCAGAACAAACTGACTCAACAAAAGGATGCCGAGTACATTTTCCATTGATAAGATGCTTTTATTTACACTGAAATAGTATCGGGATCGAGAAGAATAGATGAAACAGAAGGACTTAAAGACAATCATGGAATATTCTAAAACATGTTCTTTGTTTACATGCTTGATTTCATAATGGTATAATGTCATACATCGATTCAGTTACAACCATATACTACGGTTGATGTTTTTGAAATAAATTGTTCAACGCATGCAAAATCATAATGATTACTTCAACAGTTTTGTGCATTTCACACCACTGCAACATCTTCGACCACTGCGTTTCCTTCTACCACCGAATTGCCAAGATCACGTGGTCTGTCACCATTTCTTGTTCTGTAATGTAATCCAACCTGACTTGTTTGAGTTTCAATCATAGATGAGACTTGAGTTACAGAAACAGGATGCATCATCACACTGGACTGAGTCCTTCCTCTACCAATCCCATGTCTCAAGCGATACCTTTGATAGGTGCGCTTCTGAAGGTAAATTACCTTGAAAGAATATGAAAGAAGAAATGTTGAACTAAATTAAATCAATATCCCTAAAGTAAATTGTGTTAAAATCATACTAAATATGAAAATATTCATTATTATCTGCATTAGATCAAAGTAGGAATTATTATGAGGTATAGTATGCATCCCCCCCCACTTTTGTGCTTGAGGTAATCCAATCATTCTTAAGTGTACTGTTTCACAGATTTTGGCGTGATATTTTAGCATGCGTTGTTCTAAAAAAATACCTACTAGAACGACTTTTATCAGCTGGATAAAAAGTGAAAAGACAAATTTACAGGATCAGAGAAGAGATAGATCAGGACCAGGATCAGATCAGAATAGATAGATCAGGATCAGATAAGATCATTGTAGGACATGTGCTTTTTCTTTTAATCAAGAGTTAGGAATAGGTGTGTAGTTTAAAAGGATGTCTCGTTAAGGGATATATGTACTATATGATTATTTATTTCCTTTTTAAGTCAATTCTTACAATTATTTAGTTGTAAGAATTGATGCTAATTTGGAATTTTATGTCTGCTTATTAATTTTGGCCAAAGTAGAAGTATTTTTGTAAATTTTTGTTATAATTCAGATTTACCAAAACTGTTTTCTTTTAAAATAATAAATATAACTTCAGAGTAAGTTAAAATTTTTATTTTGATAAAATTATTTGAAATTGAATTTTTAAATCATTCAGGGATATCCAAATATTTAATTTCTCACGGCTAACAAATTGGCTTATTTACATTAATTCATACATAAATTTCAGTGTTCGCAGAATCACGGAAGAAAAAAGAACTTAAGTGTCTTGTTTTCTGAATTAAATATTTAAAACAAAAAAATATCCTTTTAAATAATAATCACCCGAAATTTTACACATGGTTTACCTTCCCTTATTCCAGTTAAATTTCCAAGTAGAAATACTTGATGGAAATATAATTATGTGCCATGGAAAATAATCTAACTTGCATATCTAAACATTATTTGTATGGTACTAACATATGATTCAGCCGCTAAAACTTATAGGAAGAATTCATGCATATTAGGTTTCCGGGAAAGGAAACATTTACAAAGGTTATTAAGCAGAAAAGGAATAGGGAACCTACTTTCTACAGGTCATGTTGATCACGATGTGTCCTGATCGAAGAAAGGGATAAAAAGCAGGTGGAACGTCGCTTGCTGGCAACCGGTGGGAGTTGGCGATTTGTCCTGAATTTCTCGATCGTGCGCCATAACAGATGCAGAATCTGTCGAAAAAGTGCGATGGCTCAAATCTATGCTAATTGAACCAGATTTTGTACAAGTATATAGAAAAACTTACATTTACTTTTAAAGCATATTTTTAAAAAGTTTGATATTTAATTTTGAAATTGTATTTATTATGTTGCATTTAGCTTTTTGGAAATTTCTAATCTGTGAAATTTAGGTTTGTAGGTTTAAATTAGGTGTATTAAATGTATAGCTTTTTTTGGCAAAATCTGATTCATTTTAGAGCTTTAAAAACATCAAAAAGAACAATGAAAGCAGCTACGGCAGAATATATAAATCAATAACAAGTGGCTATTTCTAAGTACAATCTACAAGCTGTAATTTATGAGGGAAAGGATAAGGGCATGATTCTGTTTTGACAAATTTTAAATGGATTTGGAAACACAAAGATGCTCAAAGAAGTGCGCTCATTATGGAATAAGAACTATATGAAATAATCCTAAAAACTATGCAATATAAAGGAATAATATGCAAGCAATAATTGAATTTTCATTTAATCTCACATGGCACTTCAACTTAAAGTAATTTAAGGTTAAAATAAGCTGTGTATTAATTTATATGTTGTTCAGTAAAAAAGGATATGTTGATACTTCAAGGCATTGTGCATTCCCAATTTAATTTTTACTGTCCTTTCCCCCAATTCCATATACTACATCGAAATAATTGGTAATAGTTCAATGATTACTTTTATATTTCATTACAACTGATGTCAAAAATAAATATTGTCAAATGAAATAAGAATTAACTGATTACAGAGGATACCAAAGGTCGGTAAAACAAAGATAGTTTTATAAATTATTACCATGTAACAATGAAAATACTCCTTTAAAGTATCTATTGATTATTCATTGATTTGGTGAAAGTAATATATCCAAAGAAAAATCAAATTATTTTTTGAAAGAATTTCTTCAGTAAATTACTCATTTTTCCATCAGTTTTAAGAAAAAATTTAAAATTAATTGAAACTACTTAAAACAAATTAAGATTTAGGGAGTAGTACCCATGAAAATGAGCAATCCATGTCGAAAAAGGAAAATAAGAGCAAACGCAAAGTAAGGTCGCTATAAGATTATCTGAGGCGATCAGTAGCTGAAAGATCAGGACATTATCTTAAGTGTACTACACAGATATAATGCAGTGAGTTGTATAGGAGCACAGCAACCACTCAGAATCTAATTTTATAAACAACGTAATACTTTCAAGTTATGGTATTGCATTGCAAAATAAAAAAAAGAGAGAGAGAGAGAAAGCAAAGCATATACTATACTTAAGTTTCAGAAAAAGGAACATCATGGTAAGCAGATAAGAATATGGAATAAAGGCTCAATTATATAAAAATTAAAATTAAGTAGTTATTTCAAATCTTAGTCAGCCTACTTATAATCTATGTATGCAGTGAGGACTTTATAACGACCATACATTATATTTGCATCGCATCATAGAATTTTTTGTTCAAATTGATTTGTTTTCATATAAGGATTTTTAAATCATAGTATAGGTATCATTTGTCATAGGTGTCCTAACAATCTGGAAGTAAAAGTATTTTACAAAAGTACCAATTTCAGAGATAAATTTTTTAAAAAAAGTTTTAGCTTTATAATCGCAGGGTTATTTCAACAAACACAATTTTTAAAATGTAGAAAAGCAAATATTTTCATGCCTCAGTATTCTATAAAAGTTAAATTGTACAGTTAAGAGAATTCTGTTGCAATTGTAACTTGTGCAAATGTGGCATGCTCTCACAGAACTGTAAAAATATTGTTCGATCTAGATGGAAAACATGATTTTTCAATGGGATTAAAGAAATATGCTTAATAAATGAACCTACTTGTGGTAATTGTTGAAATTTTAAACTTAATTCTTAAAACTAAATGATTCCTGATGACAATTTCGAATTCAGATCTACGGAACACAGCAATCGAGAACCTATCTCGATGCGTATTCTTTGTGGAAAAGATTCATTCTATTTGAAGAGTTCATGCTATCTTAGATGTCATCAAATCTTAATTTTAAATTAAGAGATTCGTTGTAAAATAGCTCCCGTTTAGTCTTAGGTCTGGTATAAATTTTGGAACAAAAATTAAATAATATAAGTAAAAAAAAAAAAAAAGAGAGAATAAAATAGAAAAATTTTCATTACAAAATAAACGATATATTCCTAGCCTATTGGACCAAGAATGATACCCATTTTATGCACGAAAAGAATTATTTTATTACATTTCGTTTTGAAATATATGTTTCCATATGTGTTATGTAAACCATGAAGATTCATTGAAGTTATCATTGATTCAAGTTGCATTTTAGAAAATTGGTAATTTATTTTTGAAGAAAGGTTACGTAATCTTAAAATGTGGATATAATAATATCAAATTTATATTTTGTAGATTATTTTTGTTGACAAAGGGAAAAAATATTTCTTTAAAATTTATTATTTAACAAATCCTACATTAAATATCATTTCAATTTAATGATTGCTAAGTATATTGTAATTATCATAATACTGAAATATTATTTTCTTCTATACTAATTGGTAATTCTGCAGAATCCTGTTTTATTCTCTAACTTTCAAAGGAGTACATCTTTTTTTAGAGCTTTTTTCTCTAATGTCTCTACAACTAACATTCAAACTACGGGTTTGAGAATTTATTAAGCATATTAATAATCAAAATTACATTTATCAAGGCATTCAATTTTCAATGCACATCCGTTAAAAATAATGGAGCAATAATAGCTTTGTTCTGTTATTTTTAATTAATTGAATACTCATTTTGTTAATATTAATAGATGGATATATAATATCTATCGTTTCAGAATAATTGTCGATGAAATAATTAATATCAACGTGATTTTATAATTATCATTAATGTATTAAAAGTTACTACATAATTATAGATTATTAAATATTTAACACTAAGGTGTATTACAAAACTATGGTCCATTAAATACATCGATTCAAAAGTCATTACGGAATAATGATTGATTAAATATACAATTTCAGTGATATATCGTAATATAATTACAGGTCATTAAATAATGATTTGATCATTATAATTGATTTATTATCCAAAACCAAACATTAACCAAAATCCAATTTATTATCCAAAGATAATTGATTAATTTATAACAATGACTAATGCTGATTGATTTCTCTTTTTTTTCAATTTAATGTTTTCAGTGCCTGGAATTAAATTCACATATATATATCAAGGAGATGAAGGCGCCGAAAAGGAAAATAAATGGGTTCCCCACAATTATCTTCGTTAGCCGCTGAAATATAATCTCATTTGAGGTTTCAGTTTGAAATATCAGGCAATTATTATTTTATAAAAATAAAATATGTAGGTACTTACTTCTCCGTTCATATAGCAGAATATGAGGGACACCAGCAAACCCTGAAACAAAAAATAAATTATTAAATGAATGGCTTCTGGAAATTGATTCATCATTTCGTTTTCTTTAGTGAAGTGTGAATGATTACTATGTATCTTTGAAAGAAACTAATTAAGCAAATTACATTTAGTTAATGACAATTGAAATTGATGCTTTAGTGACTGCTACGCGATATATTATTGCATACAATTAAATAATACTGAACAAAATTATTATGCTTAAGAGAACTTGTTTATTTCAGTATAATTGAATCAAAAGTGAAATTTCATTATTCTAAAAAAATTTTAACAAATTGAAAGTTAAGAATTTAAAAAAAATGTTAAATTTTAAGAAACTCTTTTTATAGTTCTAAGCTGTAATTTTCTCAGTAGAATCGAGACTGAGTTTCCATGTATTTCAACTTATGTAATCATTGATTATAAGCAATACATTAAATAATCAATGGTCTTATAAAGTGCCATAAGTAACAACAACATCAAATAATCATCGAAAGGATCATTGATATGATCATTTTTATAGAGCTCACAGTTTTTACAAAATATTAGGTAACTATCCTAAAATTGTGATATAATTATCATTCTTTATATTTATCAATTTTCTATAGAAGTAATTATAATTACAAGAAATCAAAGCAAATTTTATCCCTTTCAAAAAATTTCTAATTTTCGAAAACAGCAAGTGGAGAATAATAAGACATATAGATTTAGAAACAGACAAAGATTGAAATGTGCCATCCATTTTTGCTGATTTAATTCTTTTTTTTTGTTGAGTTCTTCTTATTAATCTCAAAAATTTATTATTTTCATTGCCACATGTGGAAATGGAAAAAATCAGTTTAATGACTAATTTTTTGTTTGGTCTTCTTAATACGGCAATAGAGGAATGAAATAATTCAGTATTAATTATTTAACAAAATCTTGAATATCTGCATAAAGTTTTGCAAGCAAATTCTTAGATATATAATTCTTGTAAATTCTTTCATTTGATTGAAATTCAGAACTGCTAAAATATTATTCAGATATTAACTAACTATAAACTATTTATCAATCCGAGTGAAAACCTTCCGCACTGTAAAATGCAATTTAGTATAAGATTCAGGCATTGATCGAAACATTCGTTGAATTACTTTCTGTGAATAAAAATTATTGCGATGACATTTTAGAAATATTTCGTAAATCGAAAGTTTACTTTTAAATCCTGTCACCACATATTCAATATCGTATCGGAATAGGGATAGCTTTAGTCTCCAAAGTGGTGTCTAGATATAGTAAAAGAAGCTGCGTACGACGCAGTATGGCTGTTTATAGCGCATCATTTCAAAAAAATTCGAGTTAAAATTCATTTCTCAAAACTTGTATATACTCGAAATTTTTTCCTTTAAAGTTATTAAGCATTATCGAGTTATTAAAGAAATTGATTTCCCAGCACATTATCAAGACATGTAAAACTTAAAATTGTTTAATCGAGATTTTTAAAGCACTATGTTAGTGAAGTGGGAAGAAAGAAACACTTTTCAGCCTTTATGTTCGTTTAGCATTCTAAATGATCTGATCATCCATGATCCACATCATACCTATGAGCTGCAAATTGCTCTACATAATAGGGCATGCTAGAAAAAGCAGGAATAATATGTAACGAAATATCTTGGAGAATTTATTCATAGGCCACGTATATAATTCTGTTTGAAATAGCATTAGATAAAGAAAAGTGGAGGAGTCAGATTGATTCAGTACGAAGATCACTATGCAATACAGTATAATGCCCCAGTTAACGGACCTTCATAAAATTCAAAGATAAGCAGCCTGTTATTGAAAATTTCGTTCCTAACATTATTTAAATCTTAAATCGAGCTTGCTATGTGACTTATTGTCATATACTTTCCATATTAAAAGAAAATATGTTGTTACTTTATCGTTATTAGCTGAGTACTTGCGGACCTTTCATACTTAAAGCAATTTTTAAGAAGACAGGAATCAAAAATTGCCTTCTCTCCCCTTTTAAATTTGGTAATATAACATAAATTTCATATAATATCTAAGATATATCAATTTATTAAATCATTAAGGGCTTGTAAGATAGCCATAATGGTTTGGATATGTCTCGGCTAACAAATGCTCTCATAAAATAATAATTAATCGGTACCTTAAGAAATATTAGAAATAAAATTTCAATATACGTCACATTAAAACCTGTCTCCTCATAAACTGAAAATTACAGCATATAAGTACTATTGGAATTCCAATTAGTTCATGAAAAATATTTTATTTATCATAAATGAATAGAACGCAATTGTGTAATATCAATAAACAGACGATCTAATTATTCCTTTATTAATAATACCTAATCATTATTTTATTAAGCAATGTGAAGAAAGAAATCTGCCAACTAATATAATTTAAAGAAATTAAAGATATGAATAAGAAAATGTCTACTTAAAAAAAAATTCAAAACCTCACTATAGATTCTATATAATCTCAGTTATTCGATGTTTGTTTTACAAAATAGAAATTGTCTATCCTTATATAATGAAATTATGATTGTAAGATTTTCTTTCGATCTTAACTTGTCTCAAATTAAGTACTCAGAAATGAGAGATTCTAAATTGCAGTTTTATGAAATCCATACGAGAAGAAACAAATTAACCCTTAACTGGGGACGTGCGGTCAGTGAGACCGCTAGCGATAGATTTTCTATCACTCCTATTCTATTTTTAGCTCAATTAAATGGATTAATCATGTAGCTTCCTGTTTTGTGACCTTCAATACGCGCGCACTTTTTCAACCGATTTCAGCAGATGTTTTTAAAAATAATTGAGTTATTTCTTCGAGCGTGGTTTCTAAGACCACCTCTCCCTGTTAGTGTCCCAGTGATAAACAAGGCTTAGCAGAGGGCGCTCAAACTTGGGCCCCGAAATATCATCCAGTTTACTGATCCTATTATGAAGCAGTGCTCCAGACACTTTTAAATGAAGCAGAAAGGGATTTTAGTGATTAATATAATTGTACAGAAGAGTTTTTCGATGAAAGTTCGCATTTAACTGATTTTGATATGTATGTTCAAACATAATTAATTTTTCTAGTGATAATTTATTTTGAAAAATTTATAAAATACATTAATATACCAAGATAGATATATATACAGAATGTATAGGTTGATTTTTATACTAGTTCTTAACCTGTATGTTTAAAATGCCCTAAAAAACCGTGCTATGAAAGTCGCACAAGCCGATAAAAAAAAGGTCCAATTTTACCCATTGTCATTTTTTTTATTTTTCATATAATTGTTGAATTTTACATTATATTGTCTTCTATATACCTTCATAAACTGTAAAAAGAAATATGATTTAAAAAGTAAAAAGTAATATGCTTTTTCAAGAATATTATTTATTGTAAAATGTAATTTGAGAAGAAAATGTATGTCCCGACACATTTAGTTTTTTCAATAACAATATATTTTGAAAAAATTCTAAAACATATCTATATATCAAGAAAAATATCTGCAAAATACATTGGCAGTTTTTCATATTAATACATCCATTAGAAAATTTAATTTGAGTCTAAATGAAATGCGGTCTCGTAGACCGCACCTCCCCAGTTAAGTCCTAAAATTTCACCTCCTCAATTAAGGGTTAAGATTAGTTTAGTTATATTAATGTCCCGTTTTAAAGTAACACTTGGGCTATTTTGGGACAGAAATCATAATTTTGAGCCGTGGTCAAATGCGGAGTACGACACCTGAGTTGCCCCTCCTCTGATCTTTCGCACTACACCAGCGGGAGGTCGTTTGGCACCAGACCTGCTTACACGACGGTTTTTCGGTGGAATTGGGTCTCGAGCCAGAATCCCTCCGGTTTTGAATACAAATCCTTCCCACCTGGCCATAGCGGTTATAAGCAAATTAAGAGACTTTCAGCTGAGTCACTGGATAACTGAGTCACAAAATTTTGTTCATTTCAATATATAGGATTTTTTATACTTTCAAATATTTTCTTTTGAATACTTTTGTTTTGTCTTTTCGTATCTAAAAAAGATTTAGGAAAAATAATATGTATTCTTTGTATTAATTACAAATACTTTTGTGAAAACATGATCTCCTCATGTTTTGAAATATTTTTTAAAAAAATAACTTATTTTTGCTTTCTGTTCATTGCGTTTTCAGAAGAGAAATAAATCACCTATTCCAATTTATTTTTTGTTAAAGAATTTTCTCGAAATCTTTTCTTGAAAAGTTCTCCCATCAATGTTCCCGATAACGCATTGCCATCCACTGCTTTAAAAAAATGATTAAATTTGCCAATAGACAGGTGGGAGAATAATCCCAACAAATGCTTTCGATCTTCGACATTTTTCTTCAAACGCTTTATGTTCTCGTTCGATGCGAATCTAATGTATTTTCTGTGGACAGCAAACCTGGATTTACAGATGTTTACTGACACTTCATTTTCTGGGTAGATTGGAGTGTCTCTCCTGCCTCTAGACGCTGTAATCAGATACTTGGGCAAGCTCCTGCTCTTTTGACAGTTGTGATCGGTAAATATTGGATCGCTCCGTCTTGCATTCTTCTCTTTTTGGTGCAGCTGTCCGTTCAGAGCAACGATTTCGTCTCTAGCAAAGAAAGCACGGCTTTCCAAAAATGTAAGGAACAAAATTGTCGATGGAAAAAAAATTGTCCTTTTTAAAAAAAAAAAAATCACATTGGTTTGTTTGTCAGTTTAAAATTTATATGTCGGTGAAAAATACCTTACTGGTAGGAATCAAAGATAAGTTT
The DNA here is from genome assembly GCF_947563725.1 of Argiope bruennichi. Lineage (NCBI taxonomy): Eukaryota > Metazoa > Arthropoda > Arachnida > Araneae > Araneidae > Argiope > Argiope bruennichi. The sequence goes on along the minus strand of NC_079158.1, from coordinate 29,480,497 downwards.
TATATAAAAGGATGTGGGTGCTATGTCTCAAAAATAATAAGCGAAATAATAAAGACATACAATCATAATACAATATGATATATAGTGATACAAGACATAAAATTAAATAAGTTTTAAATGTATACTAATAATTAGAAATTATTTTTTTACTAAAAATAAAAAATATCTTATTGACCAAATAAAAAAAGAATCCTGCCTGAAGACTATTTCAAGGGTCACCCTCAGGCAGGGATTAAAAAAAAAAAGGGATTTTTCTGTGAGGGAATGCAGACAATTAGTCTAAAAATGATTCCTCGTGACCCGAAAATCCCCTGAAATTAGGCCTAATAGATATACCATTTTAACAGAAAGGACAATACAAAACAATAAATTAGAAGAAAAAAAACAACTAATAAGTAAAAAATCAATAACAAAATAACAATAAACACTAAAAACACTTAAACCAATAAAGAGAAAACAAAAAGGAAAGGACATAACAGCAGCAGCAAGGAAATTTTAAGCTATAGATTGTGATTCCCGCTTTTTAAAAACACAAAGCTAACGTATTAAAGGTAAATAATTGATTACACAAAATATGATTCGGGATTAATCCTTTTCCTAAAATTAAAATAGAACTTTACACTTGCATATTATATCACTCAATAGATGGCGCTGGGAGACTACAATTATTATTATTATATATATATATATATATATATATATATATATAATAAAAAGATCGCATAGGTTTTTACATTACAATTATTGTTGTGTTTAAATTTAGAGAAGTATTACACATGGTGGTACAACATGGTGGATAGGAAGATACGACATATACATGATAATTAAAATCCCTGCAGATTAAATATGCAAGAGCAATGAATCAGGCCAGTATGCAAAAGAAAATGATCTGGGATAGTATTTGTACTCCTCTCCTTATAAAGAAAAAGTTCATAGTCCTATGGAATGCTGTATATGTGATATTTCTTACTCTCAAAATTTAACTCTCTCTCACACACAAAAAAATTAAAATCGGAGAAGGAAACGTTTATGAAAAAATCCAGCAGTTTTCGGTTAATCTTATTTATTTTTTTATTTCATTTCCGTTCCTGTAATGAATTCGAGAAATAATTGATTATACTACTCTTTAATCTTTATAATAATAAATTATGGAAGAGAGAAACACTAAAAAGTGTTAAGAATTTAAAACATATATTTATTCACATGCTAAAGAAAATAATCAATCCTTAATTTGAAGTTAAAAGCGAAATTATGAAAGCGTGAGCGAGTAAAGCAACACTTTAAGATCAATATGCCACAATGTATATTCTTTAAATAAAAATTCACATACTTTTTTTTAAAATTTAAAACATATCGTAAAGATTATTATATAAAATACTAGTATATTAAGAATATTTTATTTGCGTCTCACTCATTTGCTATTTATTAGTGTGTAAAAATGTTTTTTGCACACTAATAAATGCCTATTTTTTGTTTTTTAAAATTAATTATTTTAATTATTAATATTTATTAATACATTATTTAAATCATTAATGTATCATTTTTAAATTATTTTATTTATTAATGAAATTATTCAACACTTACATAATATCGAAAAATATCATAATACAATATCGTATTCTGTTTGAAAAGGGGTCGTTGTTTTCAAGAAAAAATACAGCATAAATAATACTACAAATCCATCATAAAGGAAAGATATTTTACAATATTGTAACAATTCTTCAAGATATTATATAATATTCAAAATATCTTAGAACATCGTGGAGATATTGGTCAAAATTATATGATAATAGGACACTCTTCAAGAAGATCTTCACTTGAATTTATTGATAATGATAATGATATTATAATTCATATTAGCTTCGATATAAACTGTTTAATAAACAAAATCAAAGCTTCCACATGTAAATACACCGAAGGGCACTATATCGAATTGTATTAAGAGCATTTATCTTTACAGCTGTATATATTTGTAAATTTCCTGTTCAAGGTGCTCTATTCGGAACACAACCCTACATAACACAACACCTCTTACCATAGAATCTTTGATGATTGTTTACTGTGCTAAATTAAACTTCATCTTCTGTCTCCAAATGGGTAGCAATCAGCAACAGTGGTGTCGTCCGCTGGCCTTCTGCTGTAAAACGACCTTTTCTGAAACCCGATGCTGTGCTCATCTCTCGGGAACCCAATTACATTAATGTAATTTAATCCACAATCACGCCCGAATTAATCCTATCCGGTCGCCTGGTTTCCGCATTTCGGGAACAAGTTGTAATCGAATTCTGCACATTTTGATGGAAATTTAATTCTTTAAAAAAATTCAATTTGATACTAAGAATCCTTATCAGATCGACTTTACCGATTAGATATTGATTGAATCGAATTATTTTAGAGGAAAGAGAGGATTAAAAATGAAATATAGTCCTCTATCTTTTAATTCGATATCTGCAGAGGATTGATAAAAAGTTACAGTTCAAATTGCATCATGAAAAATGTTGGTTTTGTTTAAAACGAATTTTGAATAACTCAAGTGTTTTTGTATTTTCAAAAATTTACTTTTAATTATATAATTAAAATTTAATCAATATAAATAAAGGATTTTTTTTAAATATAATCACAATAGGTTTGAGTGTAAATCGAGTAACAAAAACAAAAAAATCTTTAATGTAAAATAAATTTTAAGATTTTTTTAATAAAAATTATCAAAATTGGAGAAAACATTATATAAAAATTAATTTAGTATTATTGAAAATTATGTTGGTAAAATGTAATTAGTTTTGGATTTTATGTTGGTGTAAAATGCTTTTTTGTGCAATGATTTCACCTGACATTATGAAGAAAAAATATTAAAAATTTCCTTCAACTTTATTTAAAAATATAATTAAAAGTTTATTGAGTACATACCATTAAAAACTGATCATCTGCCGAATTTTACAGTTCTAGTATACAGAATTAGCCTGGATGATAACCTGGTTGGTATGTACCAGGTTATCATCCTGGTTGTGTTGGTAGAGCGTTGGATTCGAGTCCCTTAGGTTGCGAGTTCGAACCCCGCCGGCCGAAGATTCTCCGCTTGCTTGGTGGCTGACGCGAGTATAAATCTGTCGTGGTCAAAATGTCTTCCATGTCGAGAGTAATACAACTGGGGGTACTGAATCAGGGGTGGTCGTTCTCTGATTCAGGTCTAAAATACGATCTGTGAATGAAGTCCGACCCGTAAAAAGGGTTGTGATGTGCGTGTGTAGTTAAGTCGTTCTCTTGGCTCAGGATGGCGCTACTGTAAAAACAAAAGACACTCCCCCACTGGCTTAAAATCGTTGTCTTTGTAACATTGAGCTTGTCCATGGCAAGTGCCATAAGAAACAACAACAACACTAGGTATAAAATTTGAAAACAAGATTTGTGATGAATGATAAATTAAGTAACTTTAGTTGCAAAGCATATATAAAAAAAATAAAAATAAACTTAATAAATTAAATGTATTAGAATTAATTTTTCCATCCCTATAGGTTTTCATTTTTAATTTTCAGTTGACATTTACTATATCAAAAACATTCTTCAATTCCTAATTTAAATAACATTTCTCCTAGAAAAAACAATTTAGCATTAAAATTGGTAACAGGAAACCTATAATTTTGTATGAAATTTTCCGTTAAATAAATACTCTTTATACAAATTCAATTTTCTTTTTATCTATTTTTTTAGATTTTTCTAATAATATATAATTACAGAATAATAATAATAATAATAATAATAGATAATGCGAAAAAAATAAGCTAAAGCTCAGCAATTTCTATCACTTTTTAGTTTTTACAGCAAACATCTGTGGCTGCTATAGTAAACAACTGAGCTCATAACAATACATTTTAAATAAATTTTTAAAGTAATTCAAAATGATTTTATCAATATTAATGATTTTTTTTATTTTTAGGCTGATTGTTTTATGCATATGTGATTAATTTTTTTCATTTTTTCCTTTTTAGAGATTATATTTACCAATCTAATCATTTAATGGAATTTTTAATAATTCATTCTTTTCTGCTAACACCCACAAATTTTACAAATAAAATTTCTTGTGAAGGAAAAGAGTTTGGATCTGCATCTTATTCTTCTCCATTCAACTTCCCACACAGGATTAAATGACCTTTAGTGGAAAACAACAGCTGACAGCCTACGCTCGGTGAATGAATAGAAATAATTCATTTCATATACGAATTCATCTTTCACGCTTTGTACTCACTGAAGACGAAAATTCCAGTCATTAAACTTTAATCAATATCTCTTTTCTGGTTTTCCTGAGCTTATGGAATGTGTATTCCAGAAGATATTTTGGCTTAAAATATTAAGGCAATAGAGAAAATTTGAATTTCAAGCTTTTGATTTCAAATTTGAGAACAGTATTTAATTCATATTCTTCTTAAACAAAATTTCAGATTATAGAAAACGATTCATTTTATTCTTAAATGATTAATTTTTTTCTTTAATTTTTAAGAATCGGGTTTTTGAGTTCAATTTTGTATTGTTTCCTCATTTGATTTGAAAAGGGCCGGATAAATCTGACTTTATTTGTGTTTTTTAAAATTATTTTACAATATCACTGTTTCATCTGAATATCCAAAATATGTGCGTTTATTAATGCCAGTAAAATTATTTTTATCAGTAGGACGAACGCTATACTTTCATTGGAAACCACGCTGTTTGGTCAGAATTAAATTTATTTTAGCGCTATTAGATTTTAGTTCTTAGGAAGATGTTCTTTCTTAAAAATATATTCCAGCTTTTCTATACTCTCTATTACTCTCATGGGGTCCTTACAACAAAAAGCGATACATTCATATTCTCTCTTTTCAAATAAATCATAATCCCAAAAGAGTTGTCTTCATGTACACAAGAGTAATACGACCACAAAATTGTTGAATCTGGGATTTAATTTAATGAGCATCGTCGCCATAACGGATTGTGGGGAACTGTGGTTTTATTCATGCACCAGCATCTCTCATAGTTACCCTCAATGGAGTGGAGGTAATTCGCATCAACAGTATAATATTACTATGTGGTGATATGATCATCAAAAACAATACAACTTAATTTTCACCTTATATAGTTAATCCTGCTATTATCTATTTCGCTAGCTATTAGGACGCTACTTTGTGCTGCTGTTATTTGCTCCAGCAAATAGCTTATGATTTTATGGGATTACTTATAAATAAAATTATTACTTTCTATAAATGCACAAGTTAAATATATTGAATATCATTATAATCTACATATGGTTACCTTGAATATAATCCAACAAACTTAATCGAACACATATTAAGTAAACGCTGTCATTCATATGAATTTCCTGGTAAACTTAAATATTTGAAATTAATAATAATTTTATTATTTACATTTTTTCCCATCAAATTTAAGACGGTTGAAGATGATTTTACAGCTATTAAATTCGATAATTTTAATTCCAAAGTTAATCGAGTTTTAAACCGCAAAGAGTTTGGTGGCAATATATAAAATTATAGTTTTTGCAACACAGTTTATTAACAGAGTTAACAATATTTTATTAACACATAGTTTAACACAGTTTTTTAACACTTGAAACACAGTTTATTAATTGTTGTATTAAAGAGTATACAACAAAGTATAATTCAATCTTTGCTATTATAGATGAAAATTTCCAAGAATTTATTATCAATAAATTATCATATTCTCCTGAAAATGAGTAATACTTTGCTATATATTTTATTTAACACCAAAAAGTCAAGTTTGATAAAAAAAAAATGCTGATTACTTTCGAATTCTGTGATAAATACCCATCTGAACTTTTGCGGCAGATTGAAAGTTTAATGCAAAATTCCATACCTGAGGAACTATTAAAATCTTTGAGACAACAAAGGTTTATACAACAGATACAAGGCATTCCATCAATAAACAAAGATTTTTTTAATAATGTTGCAGAAATGGGTGATACAATTATTGCCATTTATTATACATCAGAAATGTGCCCTATACCAAAATTGTTTCATTGTCATCTTCAGTATTAACGAATGTTTAATTACTTCAGTCTTAAAGAATTCAGTCTAGATCGTATAGAGGATCAAGAAGAAATAAGAGGTGATCTAGGACCAAAAATAAATTAAGGTGTTATGCATATTTAATTTGGCTGTTTATAAAAATAATAATTTTATTTTCGATTAATAATATAAATGCTTATTTGTTTATCGGATCAAATAATAGAGATATGGTAGACATAAAAATAGAATAAAAACAGGATGGATTATAAGAAAATGAAAATTAAGCTGAGTCAATTTTATCCCTCATATCTCTATAATTATATTTAGCAGGGAAATCAGAACTTATTATTTATCCTGCGTTGGTGGGGCTCTTCGTAAATAAAGTTTGATTTTCTAGAACTTCAGAAATAGTTATGATCTAAAATGAAGTTATTTTCGAGTAAATAGTAACAAATATTTCCCACTCTAAATGACAAAGTTTTAGTTTGGTAACAGTAACTCCGCAAAGCAAGAATTAGATTTTTTAAAAATTAGAGTTTGGAAGGCAAGTTTTTGAAAAACAATTAAAAACATTTTTTGTACAATTTTATCATAATTTATTGTCCTAATATTTATGAATTAGCATATTTATAAATAATTGAATATTACTCATATGAACATTAAACATTTTTATTGCTTTTAAACAATAATTTGTTCTATATAAATTACATACAACAAAGAATGTATTATTACTTATTTACAACTTTTTTTTTTCTAAATTTGACATCGCTAAACAAAGCATTTAAGATAGAAAAATAACCAGTTAAACATTATCCCTAATCTGTTATTTCATGTTTGTTTTCTCTTTCCCCTCTACCATTCCCTTTGGCGAATAAGTTTGTTTTTTCGCCAATGAGTCTGGAAATAAGTGTTTATGTGCCACGTGCAGGTTATGGCAGTACATGTTACCTGACAGAAAAAGTTTCATATGCTCGCAGGGATTTAGAATATCACACAAAGCTTGCAGGTATCTATGTATAAGGTGTACGGGAGAATGGATATAAACGTACTCGCTATTAGAGGGCTGTTCAGAAAGCGATTTCCGAATAGACAGGCATCGAATAGACGAACCTTTGAGCGTGTTCATAGCTATCTCTGCAAAAATGGGTCCTTCTGGGCTAACAGACAGATAAGAAGGATCCATTTTTGACATAATATGGGTCGTGTAGATAGTCATTCGTTTGAATATCTGCCATAACCATTTTACCTTTTTCCTTTTATTTTTTGTACTTTCTTTTCAGACAAACGACCTATTTCCAATCCTTATTTTGGTCCCTTCTATTCCTCTAAATTTGTGCCAGATCTTTCTCAAGTACTTTATATATAAAAAAATGAATGCCCGTTTGTTTGAGTCTTATTAAATTCCATAGTCCTAGAAGGATTTGAACGGAATTCAGAACACATGTTCTGTATATTTAGAAAGATTATTTAAAAATGTATGTATATTTCCCTAAATTGGCTTATAAAAGGAGTTAAAAAGATGTTTTAACTCCATTTCCACCATAATTTCGGACTGTACATTTTTTTAAAGACCATCTTAACTTATAAAATAACAGTTATTTAAAGTTATGTTATACCATCTGAAACTATAGACACCAGAATTTCTAGAAATGATTCGTTTCATTGCCAGCTATTTTTTAATTGATTTTTTTTTTACCAATTTCCCAAATTTAGTATTTGTATGAATTCCATTTTTTGCCAAAATATTAAACTTATTTCACTTTTTAGTCACTTCTATCAATCGAGTGCTTTTATCAATAGATAATTTCATTTTTACTTTTATGTAAAATAAAAGCAAATATCTTAATATGCACGTGAATTGATTCATATTAAACATTGCATTTTAAATTTATAGTAACTTTTTTAATTTGCTTGGTTCAGTTTTATTTTATATTTCATCACTCATAAAACTTCAATGCCTCCAGTTAGCATATCATAAGTCATTTTTATTGTTTTTTAAAAACTATTTTGCATGGAATTAAATTCTATTTCACTTGACTAGTTTCTCATTTTTATATATTTTATCGCATCGGCATTAAAATGTTACAACGGACATTTCTCTTCTTGCTTTTCTTTTTCTTATAACAGATTTATGTCTTTCTTTAACTTTGTAATTGCTAGAATTCAGTAATTTTTTTGATGATGTATGTGCAAGTGAAACCGCGAGTGTAGTTAATAGTACGCTTAGAATACTTTATTGAATCTTGAATCATGTATAAATACTTTGAAACCACAAGTACCGAGACTAGTATACATATAAAATTTTATTTTATCTTAATTAATCTATAAAGATGAAGAAATCTCAAATATAGTGACTAGTATACGCATATTACTTTATTATATTTTGGATCGTTTAAATATGAAAAACCACAAAATAACTATTTCTATCTCTTTCTTAAGCAACCGGTGTAAACTGAATAATCAATCGTCACAACAGCACTGAGGTGGGAATGATGGAAGAGTTCTAATGAATCTCACCACTCACATTGAAAAACATTACTTAGGAGGTACTTCCCGTTAGTGGAGTGGGGGAAATTAGATTCCAAACCATTTCTTTGCAGGGAAGCGAGAACCAATCACTGAAACTGAAATTTTCTCATTCCAGCAATAGAGAATATTTTGAGTTAAATTAGATAAAAAAAAATATTGCCTTAAAATTACCTTTGATACTGCCATAAAAAAGCATTGCAAAGACAGTTTTGAATTAGATGGTTTGTCATATCATCGCTAGAAACCCCAAGTTCACAATAAGGTTCTTTTTTATAATTTTTAAATAATACTTATTGTATATGTATCTAATATCATAATACAAATAGGCATTCGCCAAAACTCATATAATCACTGAATAATGTTAAATTTTCTTTTTTTGTCCGGCGCTTTCTTTTTGATTTTATTCTATTTTAAATTAAATTGCTTCGAAGGAACTTCTTGTTTTAATGTCAATTTTAGCTCAAAAGCCTTTTTAGTTAATTTCAAGAAATAGTTAAAAGAAAAGAAATCCCATTATCGCCTTTTCTGTTTTAAAATTGGTCTCAAAATACACTCGGATATTTATGGTATTGTAGCACATTCTTAGAACTCTTAAGGCGGAACAAGACTTCTTCGGAGGAATAATTAATCTTTAAAATTACGGTTTCCTTGGTTCCTGCTATTTATTAGATGTGTATTATTGACAGTCTTTCTAATAATGAATAGATTTATTCCTTTCAAGTATTCCCTGGAATTTAATGAAAATATCTCTCTTAAGAATAGAAAGAAATCCACCGGTGATGCGTTATGAAAGAAAATGATAGTTTTCTCTTTCTTTCTACTTTCGAAGTATTGAGGTATTATGAGGACTTCGAGGTTTTCGCAAAAATGCTTGAGGAATTTGGGAGCAATATAAAAGGTGGTTAGAGATGAAGTATAAGTTGCTCAGAAACTTGTAGAGAAAACCAGTAGTTCTAAAAGGAATTCTGAATGATATATGTTTCAGGATATGTGGAAAAGAAAGACAGAAAATCTACTAGAAAATGGTCATTTTTACTTTCTCGGACATGAAGTATGTAAAGAGAAAGGATTGTAATCTTCAAAATATTCGAATTCGAGATTTAGGAGACTCTTTACCTTTTAGATCTCTCTGAATACGAATAACGCATTTTTGCTTTCTTGTTTATGAAATACAGAGAAAGTATTATAATTATGACAAAATTCGAACTACAGATTTTCACGAATTTCTTCGTTTCATGTATCTCCTATGCGGAAAACACATTTTTAGAAATTGTCTCATGTTTGCAATGTTATTTATCAGTTTTCTTCTTTTTCTTTTTCTTCTTCTTCTTCTTCTTTTTTTTTTTGCCTCTTCAATTTTGTAATCTCTATATAGTTTACCCACAGGTAACGGCCTCAAAAATGCATTAAGGCTGCGTCTATAAACATCAACATTTGTCTTTCGGTTCAATCCATTGTTAACATTTGTTTTTGGGTATTCTTGTTATCTTAGTTTAATTATTACTTCGCCTAAACATTAAATATAGCTGTGCAGTATTTGACCCGTGGACCTGGGTGGTTTGTCGTTTCTTTCTTTCTTTTTCCCCTCTTCTTTTCCTTCCATCCTGTGCTCATCAAACTGGTTAGTTAACTCGGTGTTTTAGGCACTGGGGCCACAATATGGAGTTATATCTGTGAAGTAGAGAACTCAAAAACGCTTTTAACTAGAGGGGTGAAAATTGGTAAGTGATCTTTACATCAAATTTGTAGATTTCTAACAATTTTTGTCCAAAATTTGTTCAGAGGAAGTCTGTCTGCCCGGCTGTTCGAATATAAGTTAATATGATAACTACAAAACGAAGATAGATAAATAGATACATTCAGTAAATAAACAGATCTATAGTATAGACACCAATAAAAATTTGAGTCAAATTCAACAAGAATTAGATTGCCTGTCAGAAACATGCAAATGCGATAATTTAGAAACGGAATGACTTAAATATATCAAGTATAGCATATTATTGACAGTAAAAGTGTAGTTTTGTGTTAAATGTTTGTTTCCGTCGGTTGAGAAAAGCAAGTATAAAATACAAATTCGATTTTCGAATACTATAAATCAAGACACGGAATTATCACGAAAAATTGCAAAAGCTAGATTTAGATACAGTACAAAAGCTAAATTCACGTCAAATGTTAAAAATAGCCCTATTGTTGTTTCAAATAGGACGTTAATATAACCAAACCAAACGTCAAATGTTAATATTTCGTCATTATTATAAGTTCAGTGCGATGTAAGATGTTATCTCGGATAACGCTTTTATTAGAGAATGTGCGAAAAAGTTTTGGGAAAACAACTCCTACTAGTTATAATTATATCTTCCTGTCTATCTGTCTGTCTGTAATTCAAAAAAGCTTTGATCTAAAAGACGAAATTTGGTATATGATCTCAACTCGATTCTTATCAAATGTGAAAGAAATTCATTCAGAAGAGTTTTATCTATTCGGCTGTCTGTATATAAAGTAACTCGAAAACTATAAAACGTAAACGAGAAGATAAATAATATTTCATACACAAGTTTATAATTTCAAAGTTAAATCTTTATCCAATATGGAAGTAAATATGTCAAAAATGTAAATAATATTTGTTACACAAGTGTAGCATCTAAATTTAAAATTTTTCTAATTTTAAAGTAAAGATATCAACAATGTTCTTAGGTATGTTTTTTCCTATGCATGTAAGCACAATAACTCAAAAACGCAGTGACTTCAATGATGGAAATTTGTATGTTATCTTGTAATTAAAATTATAATTCTAAGTCATTTTTTTCGTTTCAATCAGGCGGAAAAAAAGATCTCCCAAAATGCAAATTTTATCCAATATGGAAGTAAATATGTCAAAAATGTAAATAATATTTGTTACACAAGTGTAGCATCTAAATTTTAATTTTTTTCTAATTTTAAGGTAAAGATATCAACAATGTTCTTAGGTACGTATTTTCCTATGCATGTAAGCACAATAACTCAAAAACGCAGTGACTTCAATGATGGAAATTTGTATGTTATCTTGTAATTAAAATTATAATTCTAAGTCATTTTTTTCGTTTCAATCAGGCGGAAAGAAAGATCTCCCAAAATGCAAATTTTATCCAATATGGAAGTAAATATGTCAAAAATGTAAATAATATTTGTTACACAAGTGTAGCATCTAAATTTTAATTTTTTTCTAATTTTAAGGTAAAGATATCAACAATGTTCTTAGGTACGTATTTTCCTATGCATGTAAGCACAATAACTCAAAAACGCAGTGACTTCAATGATGGAAATTTGTATGTTATCTTGTAATTAAAATTATAATTCTAAGTCATTTTTTTCGTTTCAATCAGGCGGAAAGAAAGATCTCCCAAAATGCAAATTTGGTTTTTGAATACTTGGTTTTTAATCCCATATCATTGGTTAATCAAGAAATAAAATTGCCGTAGATCACAAAAAAATTCGCTAAAAATGTTAAATTAACGATAAAAGAAATTGTCGCAACAATTATTTGCCGATGCCATGAAAGGAATTATGTCTGTACGTGTCTGAACATGTAAAATCAAAAACATTTTAAGCTAGATAAATAAAGTCTAATATATGGTCTTTACTCAAAAATTAGCAGATTTCTATTAAATCTCAAAAAGAAATCCAGTGCAAGATTAGAAAATCCAGGATGAGTTTAAAACAATACCGTAGAAATCTACGAGTACAAAAATTTTTATAAAGATTTGCTAAGACAAAAAGTTGTACAATTACATATAACATTGAAAGAGAAAATTATTCTTGATTTGTAGAATATATTATGCAAAGTATTTTCAGAATATGCAAATAATATGAAAATATGAGGCATATGTTATTATAGAAATATTTCGAAAAAAAAATTATTTCCCATTTTAATTTGTTTTTATTATTATTTATGATCATTTTAAAAAAAGGAGCAAATGCATGATATTTATTATTATCTTATTTTTTACAGAATAGTCAGATTGAGTTGCCTAAATTACTGAAATAGAGGGTAACTGTAAAGATTTTATATGATAGATTGGTTAAAAAATAATAAATAAGAAACATGGGATTTTACTTTATACAAAATACATGTTTTTGCATAAAATGAAAAAATACAATTCTTGCCTTCGTATACCTTTTACAAAGTCTACTTGAATTTAAAAAAAAAAATTACTTCAAAAATTACCGAAACTTATAATTTGGAAATAAAGTTAGGAGAGAGCAGGATATGCTAATACGTTTAAAAAGTTTCCTGATATTTTTATTATGGAAGGATGAGCACATAGAGAACTTATTTATTCCTTATAAGTAATTACCTTGCGCAACCATGCAACTTTATCACTGTTCATGAAAATGAAGACCGCGAACCTCCATTTGCGAATTCTTAATAATATAATGATGTTACCGCATGCATAACTCTCACACTGCATTCAACTCCATATTTCTTTGGAAACTGAGAATAACTTTTGTAGGCAATTCTTTATCCAAGGAAAGAATAATATGGTGAAGCCAAAAGAATAAGCTGATATAAAGCCCTGCAATTCTATGAGATAATCGTGATGGGGCAGTCACGATTAAACTTTCCAATGATATTTTTACAAATTCGTAATATTGCTTACCTGAGTAATAAATCTTCTGATAAGGATGGTAGTTTTACGTATATTACGTTAAAAGGTATAGTTATAGATATATTTATAAATAATATTGCCATCGAGTTTGGATTTGGTGGCAAAAATGAAAGATACAGAATATTCAAGAATTGGACATAGTTACACTAGAATTCGAGTTCTAAATTAGTTCTAGAAAATTCGATGTTTTGTCACGGAGATATAAAACTTGTAAGCGTAGAGACGAGAGTAATGGCTTGAAATCTCTTTTGAAGTGACAATCTGTAGCGAATTCTATTTGAGCGCTTTGTGTTGTTGCTATTTTAATAGCAATTTGTTTTATATATGTTATAGCTTAATTCAAGTGCTGTTTTTGTGTATATTTTGGTTGTGTTTTAATACTGTGTTTCTTGTAAAATGATGCAGCGTTAGCCGTTATCATGCTTTTGGACTTTTCCCTATATAACCACCAAACAGATCTATAATTTTTCCATCACTATATGGTCATTTGCAATCCTATCAAGCTTGGAAGCATTTCATATCTATAACTTATTCTTTATTAATAACTATATAACTATATTGAAGTCATCTTTTGCGTATAAACCTCTTAATATCGAAGAAGTGTTAATATCATTTACCTGCGATGGGAACCTTTGAGTGCTTGTTTTGAATGCCTGAAATAAATCGATCCACATTTGTAGTTATCATTATACTGTTTGCTCGATTTGAAAGAAATGGGATCGTGAATTTGTACTTGGAAAATATTTTGGATTTTTTTCAGCTTATTAGAAACACGAGAATCTACGACAAGTTTATTTTGAATATCTAAGTCAACAATTTTCGAGGCTAGAAGAAATTAAAGGGTACAATCTACTCTATAGCGAGCCCTGTAGAGAAAATAAGTTCAGTTTTCTAAAAACAGCAAAGAACGAACATACACTCAAAACCAGTTGTTGTTAAAGAGGTTCTATCAGAAGACAGCATTAAATATAATGTTTTAAGCTAAGCACTTTCATGTTAGTTTCTTACCGAAAGCTGAAGCACAACTGAATTTTTATTTTTAACTTTTCTAGCTATAGATTACAATATCATATCTTCCTTTGATATAATAGGGACTTAAGAAACACGACTTGATAATTGGCTATTATTTTTTAACATGGGCGCAGCCCAATATTGAATTTTGTTGATATAATATTCATTTAACTTATTTCTTTTTAAAACTTTATAAAATATTTTTTAAAGTTTCAATTTTTTTCTCTGAAAATCTTAACTTTTTTTATTAGTTTTCATGCAATTAATGTCTTTGAAATGAAAAAACAAATGATATCAATAAATGTTACATAATATTTATCTTTTAATGAATACGAATCATTTTGACATAATATTAATTTTTAATTATTAAGTTTTAATCAATTTAGAACTACGCCATTTTACTTTCTCATACAGATAGTGAAATATGGAGAGCTGTATCATCAAAAGATTTTATGAATTTTAAACTTTCGGACGTTTTCCCAACGTATTATATATTTTTGTATGTGGGTCATATTTACAAAGGCTTTTGTGACATTGACATTGATGTAGAAAGACAATTTCATTTTTTTATAATGTTTGTTAATCTGTATTTCTCTTATTCACATATGAGGAAAATATTTCATATATAATTTTTCGTAATTACATTTATTATAATAGTATGTAGGTTCTTTATCTCGAATTAAAAATATTTTTTAACAAAAATATGAATTCAATAAAACTGATTTTATAGATTCGATAGTTTATTTTTTAAAATTAGATAACGACAAATAAGTTACTTCGATTCACAGTTTTTGTGCCACAAAATAAAAGAATGTATTGTTTACAATCAGAATATTATTTGTAGAAATAAAGTACTATACATATAACTCTCAGTATATATATAAAAAGTGATTCCTAAATATTTATCAAAAATTTGAATTTCGCCATAATCTTGGAATTATTTATATAGTTAGAAAAAAGCTTGAATAATTTAGCTTTTTAATTAAATTTTAAAGTTCTATAGCAATGTCCATAAATAATAATTTTTAAATAATTATTCGTGAGAATTTTTTCCTTTTTATCCTACAAGCCTAATTATATATTTATTTCAGTCAAAATATACATATAGTTTAGTGTACCACTGTTATATATTTTACTTATATTACAATAATACGGACATACTATAAAATAACTCATAAACAAATATGCAATCTCAAAATAATTCATATAGTATATGAAAATATTTTCGAGAAAGAATTTCTGGGAATAAAATCCAACAATGGTATTTATTAACTTTCCGTTTTATTTATTCCAAGATCTGTCGTAAATAGAATTTCAAGCAGTTGTGTGGGTTTCAGACAGGAAAATATTCGAAATTTTCTATTCATCTTTTGCTTGGTAGATATTCTGCTCTTTACCAGGTAAGGTATTTATTTATTGAAAGAATTTTATCAATGCTATGCGCTTGAATTCCAAATACTGAATTGCTTGTCTCAAAGAATGTCCCTAATCTTATTCCTAAACATAAACGGCCCAGGATTTTTCGTTATTATTATTATTATTATTTTTTTCGTTTTCAAATATTTTTCTCAAAATAACAGCAATTATTTTATTGTTCCATCTTAGTAAAATTTCAGATTCCAAGACGTAGTATAGTAACCATAATTCTTTTAAGTAGCACTGATTAGCAAAGAAAGAACAGTAGCGGCCAGACATTCTTGGAAACATGAAATAAGACGAGTTTCTTTATTTTGAAAACTCTTGTATAGCCTGTAAAACTTTATTGGAATCCTTTTATTACGTGCATAGATTTGAACAATAATCCTACATTTTTATAGTTATTGCTCAACATATTTGTGTATAGAATCTTTGTGTTTGATTTTACGGAAGTTTTTAAAGAATTTTTAATCAAATATATTTTTGGGTGCTCATATAATAATTTATTCCCAAGTTAAACTCTGCACTTTTGTCTTTATAGTCCATTCTGAAACATCACACTTTATGAAATAGCAAGATATATCGCTAGTGTGGAAAGACAAGAATAGGCGATCCCATGAACTATAGAAAAGGCCAAAACATCTCATTGTTCAACAATATGAAATGGGTGTAAGAACTATCACGTTACAACATTAGATTATTTGCTTTGAAAAGAAAACTCGGAATTTTATCTTACCAAAATGTAAGAACGAAAACCTTCTATGACCATATCATATTGCTTATGAGATTAGAACATTTCGTAAACAGATTATCTGAAAATTCTTATTATCAAAAAAGAAAAAAAAAGTTTCTAAACTAATTAATAATTACGAATGATGAAGTTTCTTCTACGTTATTCTACTGCCTATAAAGCTTGGCTTATAAACATGGCTTATAAAGCTTTATCTCACACTCTTGTTATTACTCACACTCCAATAGATGGCACTATTATGGCCTGATGATGATTTAATGAAAAAAATGTCCCTTAAGAATAATATCATAGGATTATCAAAACTTTTTAGATAACTCATTTGGTATTATTAGAAAGATTGTATACATCGGATGCCTAGTAATAATTTCCAGATTTTTAAATGGCTTATCACAGTTGTTCAATTTATAACCTATCAGGGGATTCAAATGTATAATGTGAAATACTATCGTCAATCAAAGAGTCTCACATAGTTTTAATGCATTAATAGCTCTAGTGCAGTTAGTTAAACACATTTACTTTCAATGTTTCAAATTTTACAGAATTTTAAAATCCAGTTTAAGATTTCTCGGATGGGCACTTTGTATTGTTTAAAACTTTTAGTGTTTCATATTTACCTGAAGTCCATCCATCGCGTGGCTGAAGTAAGTGTACGCTGTGAGCAAGTCGCATCTAGTGGATTGCGGTGGTCTGTAGATGATGATGCAGAAGTGAAGTCCGAAAAGCGGTACCAAGACTAGTGTGGCACGAACTGCTTTTCTGAAAAAGATTCAAAGAACAGCTTCAAACATAGAATGAAGATAAAATTTTTGGAAGTATTTTTTATTACAGTGTTTCTATCTTAATTCTGTGCTGAAATTCTCACCGTTTAATCAGTTCTTCAGAAACTCTGGGTAGGTATTGTCGGTGTGGACAAAAATGCGAATAAGTAAGTATTGGTAACTTATCTTACATTTCATTCTATAATTTTATTTAATATTTCAGAATTGAAGGATTGCTTTTTTTCTTTCTTTACATTCTATTTATAAAGCAAATTTTATTCCTTATATATATTAACTTTTTTGGATTTCAAATGTAAAGCAATGCAATATTTTTTTTAATTAACTTTTTTATTTCATGCATGTCACAAAGTTTTCTTGTTTCATCTTTACGTTTAACACACATGCAATATTTTTTATTATTATAATTCACATACATTAAAATAATACCTTTGGTTTGCTTTGTGCTCTGAATAATATGAAATGTTTAAAATCTTTGTAGAGTTTATACATTATTCTATGGTTTCGTTTTTCCGATCTTTAAATCCACCCGCATTTACGAAATTTAGCAGAAATGAAATGATACCAAGAGTCAGAGATCTAGGGTAAGTTAAGAAGTTTAAATAATTTGACAGGTACATTTACCAATATCATAGAATATTCTTTATAGACGTAACTTATAAAAAGTTTGGAGATACAGATAAAGATATTAGTTAATTACTGGATTCCTTTGACGACCAATTGATTTGTTGGGATTAATATGGTTGAAAACTTCAAATGTTAATAATTTCTTCGAATTCAAATAGATTTCTTCAATAAAATATTTTCAAACTACTTAAAATTTCGATGGACGCATAACCCACATTAATTTAAAAGTCTTATTGCATTCTGTTTCCTTGCTTTTTGTATTTCTTTAGATTTTAATTTACATATTTATACAACAATTACAAGAAAGAAAAAGCAACACTATTTAAAGATAGGCTCATTAAAAAAATTTACCACTGTTTGATTCTGAACTTTAATCTTTATTTGAAATACAACGAAATATCAAAAATTTACTAAAAGCCTGCCTTATAAATAGGCCTTATACTGCAATTTAATAAATTTGGAAAAAAGAACCGAATCTTCATATCTTTGTCACGACAATGAAAAAAACAAACAAACAAACACGGATAAACTATTAGCAGCAACAATGCAACATATGGAATATGCTTAAAATATTATATTAAAATGAATTAAAGTAGGGAAAATTATAGAAAAAAAAATTGGCACAAATGAAAAGTAATTTTTTTGCATTTTACGATTCTCCGTAAATAATATTTCTAGTTAAAAAAAGTTTGGAGTTAAAATAATAGGGTCAATGTTAAAAGTTAAAATAATGTTTCCAGTTATTAAATTTAAAAATATTAATACATTTTAATTATTAATTTTATTTCATTAAAATTTCATAAAACAGCAAAAATATTCGCCTTCAACCATTCGCCCATTCGCACCCAGCAAAGTATATATGTGTCAAGCTTGGTACACACACCCACTCACATAAACACACAATGTTGCTTATCTGCCTGGTTGTTCAAGCAAATGAATTTGCTAACTGCAAAACTCAAAGCATTAGGTTTGGTACACAAATTTAATATCTAAATTATAGATTCATATTAAATTTGGGGCGAAATCTATCAATGGTTGGCTGTTTCACTCTTTATTTTCCTTACCTTAAAAATATCTTTTTGTAACAAATTTTTATACGAATTTTGAGTAGAAGGCTTTGTTTTCGTTTCATCTCAAGAAAAATACTTTTATTAAATTATTCTAGAATTGGTATGAGCCGAATCAATATACAGGACGATCAAAAAATAATAGGAGGTGTTCAGAGCCCTGTAGCGTGTTATGTATTGGGCGAAATATAACAAAATTTGGCCACCAGGCACATTAAAGTATGTGTTTTGATTTATCAAGAAAAAATATTAGTACCAAAAACGCAGACAGGGGAAATCCTGGCGCTGCAAACGCATATTATGTGGAAAAAGAATACATAACTCCCAATGGAAACAGAAAATAGCAATACACCAAATATCAATAAAAAACGTTTATTATAGAAACTTTCAAATTTGGCTCAAGGGGACCGCCAACTTGATGCTCCAATAATTGCACGTGGTACACGAGAATTTCGACGATGGCTCGCAGCATATCGACATTTATTCGTCTGACATGTAACATTATTGGATATTTTAAAGTAGGAATGTCAGGAACATGTCCTTGATACACAACGCATTTTAAGGATCCAGAACAGCCTCACAACCAGAAACTGTCAAGATTCAGATCAGTTTTATCAGCGAATGGGTGTTATCTTATACGGATAAAATTTCAGGATCTTACGCAATATCTTCTGCATCGTCGAGAATAGAGTATCTGCTTGTCGTGATATTGAACGTGCACTGCTGATAACCTGCTTATTAGCTATCCCCTGATCCATAACGGCAGTTGCAACTTCTTTAACTGCTTGATAGCTTTACGTTCACGGCCTGGTTGCATACCAAGAATTCCTGTTGTTTCAAATCTTTCAACCATTCTTAGTAAGTTAGTTATGGTCATCGGTTCTCTACGTAACAATTTTAACCGCTAGTATTCACGAAGAGCAGCGACGGCATTTTCATCCCGCTTATAAAATAGCTTGACTAATAATACGCTTTTACTTAGTGGGAGAATCCTTGCAGAATGACATAAATTCCCGCAACTGTCCCTTTTATCTTTGATGTCATGCCACAAAGTATCGCTATAATCAAATTAAATAATAAAGTTTTCGATCGCAGCGCCAGGATTTTCACTATCGGTGTTTTTTGTACTAATGTACTGTGGTTTTTTTTTTTTTGATAAATAGAAACTGCATACTTTAATGTGTATGATGCCCAAATTTTGTTATATTTCGTACAGTACATAAGACGCTACCGAATACTCTCCGAACACCTCCTGTTATTTCTTGATAACTCTGTATATAAAGACGAAATAAAAATATTTATTTAAAACGTAAAAATGACCAATTATCTAAAAAATGAATCTTGAAATGTATCTAAAAAAAGGAGATTTCTAAAGGATTGAACCATTATAAACTCAGTACTCAATTAACTGTTTAGTGTAGAACTTGCAAAAAAATATAAGTGCTGCTGTGAAATTTTAATAAAACCAAAAATTACCAGAGACTATGATTTATAAGAAAACAAAATGATTAAGAATGTTTATACTACTTTAGAATGTCCCTGAACAGTAGAAAGATTTGCTTGAAAATAACACTCTGTTAGCCGAAAATGAATTTGCAAATTAAAAACTAACAAATCTGAAATGCATCAGTTTTAATTGTATTATCTGAAATAAAAATTCAGTGAAATATATTCTTACTTCTCTTCTTTAAATATGATTGATTATTTGAACAAAGATAATTAGAAGAATCATTACCAATTTTTCTTATTTTATAACAGGCATCTTGGAGCTATTCAATAACTTTTATTTATATATTTACTAATTAAAATATTAATAAAATAAAGGTAGCTTGCTATAAACATTTGGAAAATATTTTTTACTAAAATGATTTACATCAATGGAAATTTTAAAAACCTTTTCAAGTCTACAGTTTGATAATTATGCAAATTTTCCATCAGTTAAAAAGATGTCTTTGTCTTAAATTCATTTTTACAACGCAATTTTTTTTTAAAAAATTCGTGTTTATTTGTTTTATTGGTTAAGTTTCGTTTCATCATTTTATTTGGAATTATTTTCGTTAATTTTTTTGGCTTTTATATAATTCAACAAATTTATATTTTATTTTTAAATAAAAAGTAAATTTTAAATAGTTTTTATTTAAGTACATGTGAAATTAATTTTCAGGGTTTCAAACTAATTGCCAAAAGCATATTAAAAAATACTAAAAATAAATGTAAATAACGCTATAATTTTATAATGTTTATTTTTAAAAGTTAATATCCTTATAATTCCTTCATTAAAAATATTTCACACTAAGAAAAATTAGTTTAGAATGAAAGAATTAAAAAAAAATGATGAACATAGCTTAAAAAATGTCAATAGATGTACATATATTTAATTATTAGAAAAAAATAAATTACTTATCTTTTTAAATTTATTTAAATAATTAATTAAAATTAACAGCTATTTAATTAACAGAAAAAAGTATTGAAAAGAGATAAGATATCATTATACAAACTCAAGAAAAAATAATTCATACATGAGTTAATCTAAATCGCCCACTTTAAAAAGAGCTTTTATACCTTAGAAATTTCCGTTTTCTTTTCCAGAGCATTTATTTAAAAATAATATTTTGATATTTCCATTGTGACAATCTTTTTTTGGAAAAATGCTTAAAGCTTTAATTACTCATACGTTTTTTAATGCATAAAATGGCAGATGTGCTGTTAAAAAATTATTAATTGCAGAAATGAAGTAGCCTAGTTTTTCTTCACAATTAAAGGGGAAATAATGATTAATTTGCAATTAAGCTATATTTTAAAAGATAAGTTTTTCAGATAACTTTTTCTCGTTAATCATTTAAAAAAGAAATCCTTTTTTTTCTCTTATAATTATTTAGAGAGTTCTTATATTTCAAAGGGAAAAAAGATAATTTATCTTCTGATAATAGCCGAAGTTTCATTTGCATATCACGATATTTGAAGCCCTTATAGTAATTAACAAAAGGATTTGAAATGTTGCCTTTATTGAAATGCCCACTTAGAAATATTAAAGAAAAAGATGTGGGATGCATGCATGAAGTTCAAAGGGCTGCGATTTTAATAAAATAATGTTTTCTGCTCTATATAAAAAATTGGAAAACAAAGAATCCCAGATTTTTAAATAAAGAATCTCGTGACTTTGAGACTAAAGGCTGTTTGAATTCGGAACCCGACTACGTCGGAGACTTAGTCGTATACGGGGGCGTAAAGCGTTATATCAGACGACCTCCTCAGATTTGTGTAATAGGAAGGGTCAATAAAAGGATTTTTTAGATCCGATTCGGCCCACCATGTGAAAATTGTGACTCAGTGTCCTTAGATCAAGCGAGTTTTTCTGGCTTGTGTAATAGGGAGTATTAATAACATGATTTTTTTTAGATCCGATTCGGCTCACTATGCGAAAATTGTTATTCAGTGCCATTGGATTACTGCATTTTTTTAGCAACCTTTAGATCATATTTACAATTTGCGAAAACGGATTGAAATTTTTACTTCGAGAGGATCTGAAATGAGGAATCAAAGAACCTCTTATAAATTAATTTAATAGACAGAAATGTTACAAATATATGATGCTTGCATTTAACGGACGATGTATATGATTTAAAAGAAAGGATTTTCAAGACTAGTATTGTTTGTTAAGTTTTATTTAATGTTAAATTATTAATGTTAATTAATTAATTGTTAAACGTGAATACTATCTTGGGATGAAACTGGCACGTTTAAGCCATTGTCTGATGACGAGGATGACACTCGAGCCAACAATCCCTTCTGCAAAGACATACAAGTGTTAGGGTATTTGGCCTAGAAGGATTTAGCGGGTACCAAATCTGCTTACATGGCAGTTCGGCGGTGGAAGAGGCTTTTTGAACTTGGAAACTTCAGCAAAGTAAAGGAGCCGAAAACTCCAGCCAACCATAGCCAAATATCTTGTCTGTTTGTATAAAAAGATTTAGATCCTCATGAAAATAAGGGTTGGTGTCAATATTTACAAACATGCAAAGCGGTTTGGTAGTGCGGTCGTGGAATTAACTAAGTCTGCCAAAATATAGTGCATATGTTTATTCTAAAATCGGTGCAAATAACCAGACATTGGTTACAATCTATAATCAATGAATCTGTACGAAGAATTAATACCTATATATATATATATATATATCTGTAAGTTACAAGAATTTCTCCTAAAGATGAAAGGTAGTGACCCGAAATTTGCACATGGCGGTTTTGGGATGCAAAAAATAGGTTACTTTCAATTTCCAAAATAAATTAGTTCTTAAGGTATTTAATTAAACAGCAAAAATTAAATAGAAATTCTCTGTTTATCGCCAATAACTTCGGAATTATTTATTGCAGAAAAATTAGTTTTAGTCAGTCTTTAAGAACAATAGATTTCATATTTTATTGATATTAATTTTATTGCGGTAAAATTTTTCTCTAATTTTAAAAATAAAACGATTTTCAAATGTAATTCATAACAATTTATTGTTTCATAAAATCTTTCATTAATATAATTTTACTTCTTAAAGTCATGATAAGGAAATATAAAGCTTTCTTTAAGCATAAACTTCAAGTCAGAATTGTTGTGGTTGCTTCTTATTTCATAGTATGCACATCTTTTACTATGCACGCGATGCATATTAATTTGATTACTAACCGAATGATTCTCGTTTATATGTTCATAAATTCTTAAAAGATAGTAAATGTTGAAGTTTTCTTAGTTCTATTCTGATTGAATAACGAAAAATACTTCAAAAACTGTTTTATTTAATATATAAAAAATGTACAAATAAACAGTGATATTTCCCAAATTTTTCAAATCATTTATTTTATAAATACCCAAAGAAAGAAAAAGGCATTTGATCTAGCATGTCTTGCCAAAATGCATTAAAAGTAATCACGATATAAACAATTTAAATAGAACATTCCTTGAATTGCATCTATATTGTGTTGAGACATGAAAGCGCGAGACTGCTGAAATAAAATAAATAAATAAACGAAAAATTGTCTCATTTACACTAAAGAAAGGATCTAATGGTTATCACTGTTTCACAAACTTTAGAAAATATTTACTTTGAAAATAACTAAAAGAATCAGACGGATATTTCATCATTCATGTCTCATCAAATACGTATAAAGAATCGCAAGACAAATAAACTGATGAACAAAAATCGCAACCTTTGTTCTAACTGAGGGAATTAAACAGTGACGTGCCAATAATCGTTTATGGGGAACCGTCAGACGGAATAACGAGACTTTTGAAGAAAAAAAAGGAACGAATCTCAACACCGGATCATCTACGAATTTTTCACTCGAGATATATTGAAAGCCAGAGAGACGAGAACAAAGACTGCTATGCACTTTTAAACCAGAGGCGAAAATTGGCTGGAAAAACAATAAAATAAACTTGTCACAGTAAAATAAAATTAATTATAATCAGTAAACAAAAAGCTTATCTGAATCGAGAGAATAAAGATAGCATATATGAAGCGGCTTCATAATGAATAGTTTATAAAATATGCTTCATATTTTCTTTTTATTTTCCTTTTATTAGTTTGATATAAATTTCTCGTTTTACGGTATTAACAAAGCAACGTAAATCATTTGTTATAGAAATTTCAAATCGAACAGGAAACGAAACAACTCCGCATACCTACTTACAATTACTCGGTCTAGTGAAGACAAATGGCGTTGAAAAAAATAATCAACAGGTCTTATTATTTGTACAAATAACGCTTTGCAATTTCCTAGTTGACAACATGTTCTGTATGCAGACGAACAGTGCACAAAATATATCACTATCTGTATAATTAATTTATTAATGCTTATTTATTAATTAGGATATTTTTTTACTATTAAATAATAATTTGAGCTGGTGGTTTGACGTAATAATAATAATTTTAGCTAGCGTTGTTGAGAGTTTAACAATGTTTTTTTTTTTTTTTTTTTGAGGAAAAGACCTTTAAGTCCCATGTATTTATCAAGTTAATCTAAAAATGTAAGAAAAATAATTTTTCAAATAGAATAGTATGCATAGGTTAGTTTAAATAAAATGCCGCAAGAGGCTTGAAAACATTTACGCATATTTAAGTAGTTTAGTTCTGCATAAATTTTACTGCTTTGTTTCAAATAAATTCTGCTGCACATATAGTAAGAAAGTTGATTTTCTTATAATGGATATTTTGAAGGGCTGGTAAAAAAATAAATTTAATAAAAAAGAATTGCAATTTTAATAGACCATATAATCTTAGCATGTGTAAATAATACGCATATATATTGAGGAATCGATCATTTATGAAACAAATAAACATTAAAAATATTCGACGAGAGTGGGAAAAACAACAACTACAGAATGAAATTTTTTTTTTTGTTACGGTTTTCTACCCTGCTTATTAGTGATTATTTCGGGTTATCTAAAAATTTGAAATAAACTATAGTCAAAGGAATGGACGTTTTGTAACTTTTTTTGTAGTAGTCTTTTCTTTGCTCAATACATGTTATAAAACTAAATACATAGTCATGAAATATATTTTACCTGTACTGACTAGGTTCATTGGAATGCGTTGCTCTTAATTTGGTAACAAGAACTCGAATTATGTTGCACAGAAAGACGAGATTCACCTAAAGAATAGAAGAAATAACAATTTCAAACATGTCTTTGATGTAATAATAACCATTATAATAATAGAAAATGATATTTTTAAAAATAATTGTGTTGCAATTTTTATTTAAAATGAAATCTATAATAAGCAAAGATTAACCTAAACAAACATTTTCTTTTTAAATAATCATCTATAAATCAGCATCGAAGGCAATTATGTTTCTTTTCCTTAATTCTGTTTCTCCTCATTGACAAGAATTTCTAATTATATCTTAATTTGTATACATAAAAGCCAATGCCCATATGCATGTGCCAAATAGTCTAAAAAACTACTCAAGCAATTGGTGCTAAGTCTTTTGTATAATACCCCTCGTTATACTGAGAATGTTTAAAGCCATTGAAATACTTGAACTGGTTAGTAGAAAGTATATTAGGATCTAAATAAGATAATATCAAAAACAGCAGTACCTTCTTTTAAATATAGGTGGCACCACCAGATGGTGCTTCTCGGACTGAAGTTCATGAGGTAAGAAATAACTTCTTGAATGCATCGAGATAAGCTCTAAAGCATTTACATTTTGTTTTTTATAACGATCTATTTATTAATGCTTTGTCACTTTCTAATGTTCATTATTAATTTAAATGATTTGGCTTCATTATGATATGAAGTTAATCTTAAGATTGCAAATATCCGAATTAAATTTAGGAAATCCATATTTTTCTATGGATAAATATATTTTCTCTACTAAGAATGATGTTATTTTTCAAAAGCTAAGTGAAACTAATTGTTAATAAAGGCATTAATTCATTTCCCCCGAATGATTCAATTGGCAGACACGCCAATAAATTAATGATATTTCTCCGTTCTACTAGTTTCACGTTTCTTGTCCTAAAGATCATTCGTTTGTGGAAAATCTCATTTTAATACATGAAAAAATATAAGATAGAACACAAAATGATGTTTCTTGAGAGATAATACGACTGAATATTACTTTTTACTCATGCATTCAGTATAAAATATATGCATATGTTTCATAGATTTGCCTAAATGGAAATTAATTCTATTCACTACACAGATACAATTTCAGTTCACACATTAGAAGTGCTGTTTGCAGTTTGTCATGACTATCTGAAGGAACTGCTATAGGAATTTTGATTGATGGTATTTTATAGATTATATTGTGAGAATATAGAGGTACAAAATTTGGTAAAAATATCACTTTAAGGATGAGAATGTAAACTTCAAAAAAATTTGTTTACAGTATTTTAAATTTTAACCAACAAATTGAATATCAGATGTGACCTCGAGTCTCATTTATTAGAAATGTACATGATGATAACTTGCAAATAAAGATTGCAGAATGCGAAATGTATAACAATGATGCTGCTGTATTTTGTAAATGGAAATATTTTGTAAATTGAATAGTTTCAAATTATTCTTTTTACGAACAATTATAAATTAGAACTTTAAATAATTAATCAATCTTGTGAGCGTTTTTTTTTGCGATATATATAAATCAATATTTACATCATTTACGTTTTTAAAATTTCAAACATATATGTTCTCAGAGATAACATGATTGTTTGCAATTTTTTCTTACGCTTCAAAAAGAATTTAAAAATGTTTTAATTATGATTTGTAATGTTATTTTTCATGGGGTTTTTTCGACTATTGAACTAAATTCCTAATTTCCATTAATTGAATAAATTGCATTTCTTTTTTCTTTTTTTTGGATAATCAGAACTATTGTTCTCAATGCTGTATACCGACTTACAAAAACAGAATATTATTCTATTCATGCTAATTTTATTAATATGATCTTGTTTAAAGAAAATAAAAAATTTTTTTCAATATAATTGGTTAATCACTAATCAGGCTTCTCTTAACATTAAATACAACTTTTGCCAATTTTGCCATTATGAAATTAGTTGCTTAAAAATCTGAAGCGAGCTTAAAAACTCGATTTCTACAGAAGCTAAGGGCTGGAATCAGTTTGTTTTAATGAATAGTAAAAGATGCAGACATACACGATAAGGTTTGAAGAAAGGTTTAAAGGAAGGTCAGACAGACACGATAAGGTTTTAATATATGAAAATTAAACTTTTAATTGAAATATACGCACTTTTTAACACATAATTGTAATTTAGCAATCTTTAAAAGTTATTTAGCCATTTAATTGATATCATTATTGAAAGGAACGAAAACAGAAGTCAGTTTCAAAGGAGAAAGTTAGTTTTTTTCTTAAATATGTATAAAGAATTTCATTATTTAAATGAATGAATCTTATCCTGATGATAAATTGCAGCCAAATTCGAAGAAACGAATTTTTTGTTGCACAGTCTGAAAGAGATTTTGATGTCACTTTAAAAGTAAATTAAAATTCAATTAAACGAAATCTTAAATATAGGTCTCCCTAGAAGGATTATTTAGTTCCCCCCAAAGAAATAATAAAAAAAGCGATTTGATAGTATAAAGGGAAATAAATTGAAAACAACACATGAAATTGAGCTGCTGCTTATTTTTTTCTTAATTCCTGGCTTATAAAACAGGCGACGTATTCTTCGAAATAAATTCTTCTAATCTAATTGGTTTAATTTAATTTAATTTCAGAGTTTCTAAGAGAATTTTTCCAAAACTCTTAGACTGTACTAAATGTCACTCTTAAAGATGAAAGAGGCAAATGTAATTAATTTATGAAAGATGGTATTTTTATGAAGGAAGAAATATGATTACCAGTAAACTTGTCATATTCGGTCCATTCATAATCCACTCGTAGCTCTCCACTGGAAATGCCCAACATCTAGGAAAAATGAAAATAAATCACTCTTTTCAAAAGATAATTAATTATTTTATTTCATTTAATCTCATTAAAATAAGTAAGGAAGAAACTTAATAGTTACGCATTGTTTTTTATGCAATTGTAAGAATTGACTCTTTTTGCTCAGTTTGAGCATTTAATTTTTTGTTAGTTAATAGTTTTCTATAAATATTATACCATTCAATTTTAATGCTATCATATTTAGCTTATCATACGCACGAAAATTTTAGAATTAAGAAAATCATATTCTAATCAAAAATATCCATGCAATTGGGAAATAAGCAAATATATATATATATATATATATATATATATATAATAAAGACAAAAAAAAAAAGAAAAAAGACCTAAAATATTAGAATAAAAACTTATATAAGTTTTTATTCTAATATTTTTATCAATGGTTTTTTTAAATTATGACCTACGACTATCAGCTGACACACGATATTTTTAAGCTATCGCTCGGTGGTTTTTAATTTTGTAATAACATAATGAATAAAATGAAGCATATATTAATCGTTTAAATTATATTTGACAAAATATTAATATTACTTTAAGACTCTAAAGTAAATAGTACATTGTTTTATAAGTTCATTTGTTTGGAAACTAGGCCTTTTAATCGACATTTCAGTGTCTTCCCTAATATTCTAGCCACCTTAAACACCTTTTTAACTAATTAGAAACCACCACTAACCACCATTGCCATCAGTGGTGGAAACAGTGTTATAAAAATTACTTTTTTGTTACTTTGATATGATTCATTTATTAAAAGCGGAGATAAGAAAGAACTAAAAACATAATGAGATATTTCCTCACATAAATTCTTATCTAACACGGGTTTCACTCTAAAAATGAGTGGGAAAATCAAAAATAAATGCTCAACCCACATTTTAGTTTATTTTGATTGTCTTTAACGCGTTTCACCATGCGTTTTTATGATTAAAAATAAATATTTTATTTTATTTCATTTCAAAACTGGTTAGATAATATTTTATTTCAACATGATTATTTAAAAAAAAATACTTTGTATTCTTTTCGTTTTATGCTTTATTTTAGACAACTAATAATTAGTATTAATTATTCGCATTTTAGTCCTTTTGAAAAAAAAACATTTTTTAAAAAAAGTAACACACATTTATACTCATTTTCTTAAAACATAATTTGTATAGCATTAGCCGAATTTTGTATTTTTTATAATCCATTCTTTCTACTTATTAGTTAATCTACATAAGAAATTTATTGAAATTGAGGAAATAAAGTGGTATTTTTATAATGATAGTTATCGTCATTATTTATGCACAAACAAATGTTTAAATTTAGTCTATGTTGGATTATTTTTAATGATTAAAAAAATGACAAATCCAGTTTTAATGAAAGAGAAATTATTTTTGATTTGTAAATGGTTTATAAGCACCTGTAATCTGAGATTAACGGTTAAACTTAAATGGATTATTTAAATAAAATGTTAAGAAAATTTATGAGCAAAATAGTAATATTGTGAAAGTAGAAAACAAGGAAATTTTTTTCTTTATACAAATCTAAGTGAAGAAAAAAAATATGAATTCAGAAAAATAGTAAAAGTACAAATAGTAAGATTTGTTTTTGAATTAAAATTATTTAATAAGTATGTAGCGGTACTACAACGTGCAACTAAAAACTGACATTTGCCACGAGGTCCAAATCAAATTGATAGTGCCGCTTTGTGGTTATTTTTGATCTCGGCAAGTATGCAAATTAACGACTCCTTCAGTCTCATGCGCACGCTCTCTACACGCTTAAGCTCGCGAAGCAAGAAGAGAAAAAAGAAAAACAAAAACGCTGCCGCGACCGGAACGATTCTGAATGAATCTTTAAGCGTTTTTTCAGTAATCTCGCAATTGTACAAAGTCTTGTAAATATGTTGTAATTAAATTTTCTTTAACTTAAACCTTGTTTTCTTAGCTCTAGCATATTTTAAATTAGGCATCCAAATTTGTAGGTTAGGTAATTGAAACTAGCACTAACCCACAAGTATTATTGTTTAAATTTTGGGTAAATATGTTTACTTACTGAAGTTAGGAATAATAAGAAGGGAAAAAAAGGAATTTTTTTTTATCAATCAATTTTTAAAGTTTCAATATCAGCTTACATTTTTTTAGCTTTCAATATTACCTTAGCTCAATATTAGCTTATTAAACATTTAAAAATTCAATATTGTGAAATATATTGTGTGTTAATTTTTTAAAATTATTAAAAAAATAATAATTTTAATTTCAATATTAGCTAATATTTAATTTCAATATTAGCTTAATAATTTTAATTTCAATATTAGCTAACTAATAAATTAATATTAGTTAGTTTTTCAATATTAGCTTAAGCATTAGCTCATGAGTCAAAATAATCATGAAATAAATATGAAAGATAAAAATTGATCAAAATGCAATTTCACTTTAATAACTCTTATAATAAAATGCCAAAATATCTTATATTGCAATCAAAGAAAGAAATGATGAATTTAATATTGATTTTCAGATGGAATTCGGTAAAATCTGTTAAATCGACTATTTAATTCAACTTTTCATCGCACACCATTTTACAAATATCAAAGAATGGGATTAAAAAGGGTAAGCATCAATCAATGAATTTTTTTTTCTTTATGGACGTTTTCAGAAAAATCCATAAAATGTTATAAATTGAATCACTCTAACAACATGCCAGAAACCATCCGTGCTGAATTTATGGAGAAAAAGGTTTGAAAATGTATTAAACTATATTGAGATATTTTATATCCGAAATCTAAACACAAACTTAAATACACAGAATTCAATATATGTACATGGAAAAGCTTTTAAGATATTAAAACATACTAATATAAGCAATGCCTAGATAAACATTCAGTAAGTCCTTTTAATTAAATTTTAATTTTTATACACAAAAAAAAGAAATCATATGAAAGATATTATCATTATCATCATCTGTAAACGAGTGATATATGTTTATTTTTAGACAGTACTGTTTTGGGCATGTAATATTCATATTTCATCTGCATAACTGATTGAAATTTTAATGAAAGTAAGAATATTAAATTCAAGCTAAAAGATATTGAAATATATAATTCAACTATAAAGATATTGAAATGCATTACTTATGATCTTCAGTTGTTTTCCTCAGTATGGCGTAAACACTCACTGGGATAATAGGCATTACTGAAACGAAAGATCATAAAGTTGATGAGGATTTAAAAACTTGAATAATTAATTGATAACTAACTCTAAAAGAAAGGCATAATAAAATATATTATTTAGTCTCTATGCAAACAAGTGTAAATTTTGATAGCGTATTATGCTTTATGACATATGATACACCAGTTATTGTAAACATAGATTAAAAATGTAATGTAATTATTTTTAATACCTTTTAAAAACATGCATACTGTTACCTTTAATATCATTTATTAATCAAGTCACACATAAGCTAATAACATCTATATGAACATTTATATCAATAGTGATAGTTAATTTTTTCTAGTATATATATCTGTTCGTTTAATAGAAACATTTTAGGTGTTTAAAAAATATCCTTTTTTTATTTTGCATTAAATTAGAGGAAACGTAATATTTCTTTTCATATTAATATAAACATTCAATTAAATTTTCATTATTGAAATAAATAGTAATAGAATATAAATTTGAATTAGTCATTAAGAAAACCATTAATCTTTCGATGATTTTTTTCGTGATTTATAAGTGAAAATATTTTTTATATATATATACAAAAATAAAACATTACAATGATAAGTTACTTACGTTACTTATGAAACGTTGGGATTTTTCATATTTAAATATATATTTCTGAAAAAGTATATTGTTTATATATATTAAATTTTACTAAATAAAGAATTTTACTATTAAACATACAGGGTGTTTATAAAGTCCCGGACCCATTTTGATGTTTAATAACTCATAAAATAATAAAGACAGATTTAAATTAATAACATAAATGGTTAAATAGACTCAAAAAGTTTCATGACCCTTGTCAATGAACTTCCACGTGTGCCCCCTTCGTCGCACGGAGAATATCAAGTCCATAGTCAATTTCACGCCAGGTAGCGACAAGCATGTCGGCATCCACATAGCCATTTGCGCACATTATGGCGATTAACAATGCCAGAAACATGAAAGGATGCTTCATCGGAGAACATTATGCTCTTCAGAAAATCAGCAGCATCTTCTATCCTCCTTAGCATATCTGTTGCAAAGGCCATCCTCCTAGGTCTATCGTTCGGTTCCAAAACTTGAACAATTTGAACTTTGTATGCATGCAGTCTTAATTTTTTCTTAATAACCTTGTACACCGTCGAAATTCGCATATCCAATTCTGTTGCCGCTGATCTCACAGATATTCTAGGATTGTGTAAAAATGTCTCTCTGACAGCGCTCAACATCAAAATCACTTGTGCAAGGACGTCTGGAACGTTTCTTATCTTCGATACTTCCAATTTCTAGAAAATTCTTTTTCTACCGCAAGATGCTGTTTTTGGATGGAGGATCTTTTTGGTAAATTCTTCTGAAATTTCTCTGTGCTTGCACTATCGATTTCATTTCTATGAACCACCATAAAATCTGTGCTTTCTCTTGTGGTGTATGCATTCTCCTTAATATCCGCTCGAATAAAACATCACATACAGAAGTACTACATAGAACAAACACATCAAAAGTAAACATAACATTGCAATAGTTGACAAAAACAAAGGAGAGAAAAATGCAATTAATAAGCAGACAATATTTAGAAAAGTACAGATATTTAGACTGGAAAATGAAATTATCTGAAATTAACCACACGCGCAGACGATATTTACAAAAGTAAAAATATTCAAACCTGAAAAGGAAAATATACGAGTTATTCCATCAATAAATGTCATAAGTGTGTTTATATCTTTATTATTTTATGAGTTATTAAACATCAAAATGGGTCCGGGACTTTATAAACACCCTGTATATTGTTTAGTATATTTGAAATATTAGTATTATTATATTTACTCAGATAAATATCAAAACGCCAAATAAATGCAGGCTAAAATATTTCGAACTTATGTAAGTACAGATTACTTTGAAATATTTGTGATATCTTTGATGCTTTAAATTTTTTTTTGTTAATTGTGAGTAAAAAGTATGTGCTTTGGAACGCTTAAATATCTAAAAACAAGGCTGTTTTTGATTCAAATTAATGTAGTATTTTATCCTTTATTTATTTCTAATCTGCTTAATTCAACTTTCCTGGGTTTTTTTGTTCAATAGTAAGCTAGTTTCTTTCCTTTTTGCTAAAATCGATTTAAGGATTCAAGAACTTTCTTTCAATTACATTTTAATAAAGTTCTGGCAAATATATTAAGAGCCAAACAGAGATAAATAGAGAAAGAGATAATATTTATGTGATCTTTACACTTTATATTTTCACAACATAGTGGTTAAATTCTCTAGAATTTGCATTCAAACTAATTATGTGTTAAAAAATTAGTAGGGCAGTAGAACTATTAAACGAATAAAGAATATTATTTATTCAGGAATAATTATGATTCTAATACAAATAGGAATCCGATCTTTTATTTTCTCAAATTCAGAACTATAGAATTTTGCTTTCATATCCTCATTTATTTTTTCCAAAATTTATGTCACTACAAATGTACAATTTAGTAACCTCATATTTAAAATTTTAAACAATATATGAAAATGTTTAAATGAAAAATCAAATTTATCACTTTATTGTTGGTAATTTAGTATAAATTTAATAACATATTATTTACTTTGATGAAACAAAATATGCAATAAGTTTTGAAATAGAAAATTTCATCAGTTTATCTATATAGATTTAATGGATACTTGACTGTATATTAGCATAACAACTTGCAGAATGAATGTCAGAATGCTTCTGTATGGAATGCCAGAATGCGTTATGACATTCCATGGAGCATTTTGTTCCTGCTAATATTTTCCGAAAGCCTACACCTGTGAATATGCTTACTATGGGTCCTAATATATTGAAGGATTAACTGTTATTTCAGCCTCAACAATTTTAATTGATCAAATTAATTTTTTATTTTGGGCAAAAAGTTCCACAACACTGAAATTTGAGAGCTTTCTGAGCTTGATATAGAAAAATATTTTTAACACAAATAATTTTTTAAAAATATCTACAAATGAAATAAGGAAAATCTTTAATGATATTCAGAAACTCAAATTAATATTGAAAAATAAATTTTTTTGAAGTTATTAATTATAATAGCATTAAAATATTTTAAATTATTTTAAATTTTATCGAATATTTATTGTATTATAACTACTAGGAATTATTAAAGCATAGTCATAATCTTTCTTGTATTAAATATTTCCTGACAAAAGTTTATTGATATCTTCATTTAAAATTTAATTGTAACGATATTAAAAACATGCTTTAAAGTTACCTCACATACTTTTTCTCCGTGTTACTAATACAAATCTTCCATAAAATTATTACATTTAGAATTTATCACTACTTTAGAGTTTCTTAGAATATTATAGAATATATTTATTATTTTGCAATAGGGAATTCATAATGCCAAAAATACTAAAGAAATGCAAATTATATCAATTTTTCCATGTTTATTTTAATTGAAATTTATTTAATTGAAAAGTATTATTTGTATTAATATAAACATATCTGGTTAGACCTGAATATTAAGTGTTAAAGTTTTTAAAAATGTCATTATTTGTTAATTATAGAATCAATTTTATAATTTAGTTTATTTTATTCCTTTGTAATAGAATCAATTAAAAATGAACTCGCAATTTCCAATATTGGTAAAAATGATATTGGAAACAGCAATCATTTGGGAAAATTGTAACAACACAGCAAATATTGAAAAAAAAAAAATAAACCGGGAAAAGTTTCGATAAAAACAGAATTTCAGAATTTATTTAATTTTAAAATTTCCCTTTTTTTAAAATGCTAAAAAAGATTTTAATTCTTTAAAAATAAACTTGAGGATGCTACAAAACAATTTAATTCCTATATTAAGCAGTTAAAATCATAAAACATTAATAAATGTATGATGCTAGAAAAAAATTGAAATCTCATCTCAATAAGATATAAAATTTGAATATTTCTTCAAACATCCGGAATGTCATTTTATGCGACAGTTTAGATGCAAAAAAGTGAGAAAAAGAGGATGCTTCATGACTTAAGCATGAAAGTCACGGTCGGTAACAAAATGTCAACACTGCAACCAGCAGAGCGTGGGTAAATGCTCGAGTTATCTCACACCATTTTTTATACCTTTCAAAAGAAAACATGGACTCATCTATTTAGGCCAAGGTGGGCTTTTATGATGGGGTATTTTATAATGCAAAATATTTGACCTGAGTGTTATCGCTTTAGTATATAAGCTGAGATGTGTTCGGTAAAACGTCACTTCGAGCTACAGCAAAGACATCCTCACCACAGCAAAATGCATTTCTTCACTTTAATCTTATGGGTGGCGGTCAGCTGCGTCTCTGCTGAGGATCAGAGTCTCAACAAAACGGTTTCGGATGAAATTAAGCTACGGAGAGGTCGAAATTTCGATAACTATTATGATGCAGGCAGTTTCAACAGCGATAGCGATCAATCAGATAATATGGATTTCAAAGAGGAAGACGGTCCTGTGCCACCACGTGGTGATGAGAGATATTCATTCCCTAACTATGACAAAGGATATGCTCCAAAACCTCCAGTAGGTTTGCCATTTTATGGAGGTTATAAAGGAGCACCTTACGGATACCCTGGATTGAAAGGCTTGCCATCTCCTGTCCCGGATCAGAAAGCAGAAAAGATAATGATGATGGATTTGATGAATAAACTGAATGGTGTTCCAAAGAAAGAGGAGAAAGGATTTCTCAGCAAACTGATGGATCACAAGCCAGCTCTGATAGCTTCTATTATTCCGTTGTCCATTATTCTGTTTTCTGTGGCTCCAGTTATCATCAAATATTTCCAAAGTGGAGCCAACATGCCAAGCATGGTAACAACCATCGCTTCCAGCAAGATGGGTCGTGCCCTGACAGATCGGGAATTTCTCGCCAATACGGTGGAGAATGTTATGGATTTCGCAACCAAGGCACTGGAGGAAGATGAATGCATCCAGGAAACTTTGTGTAAGGAGCTTGTGAGCCGAGGTGGCAAGAAGAACGTCAAGACCGTAGCTGCTGTGATAACTCACATGAGCAAAGAAGACTGGTTGAAGAGTTTGGGAGCCAAGGATCTGTTCAACAGCTTGCAAGATGGTGATTGTAAACGTGCCTGCCCAAAGAGCAGTATAGCAATACGGCGTTAAATCAGTTAGGATAAATTTATAACTACTCATTCTAGAACAACTCTTTCTTGCAAATTTACTGCTGTCTTTAGTAAAAACTGATCTAAACGTCTTTATCTTCGTCGCCACATTTAGAAGTAACCTAATTACTAAATGGTAATCAGCCATATATTTCTAAATTACTTTGAGTAAAATAACCAATTATGTACTTGGCAGAGGATATGAATTCAGATGACCATTTTCAATTTTGTTTTCTATGCTTCGTAAAACTTTCCATTTATTTATAATGATTAGCTTTAGCTTTTTTTTTTACTAAATTATTTTGAGTGCCATTGAAGTTGTTTCATACTGATATGAACATAAGAATAATTTTTAATAAAAAAGGAATTCAATCCTTTTGTTTTCTTGTTTTCTTTTTCTAGGCTTTAAAACGAGGAGAGTGTTGATTTGCATATAAATAACTTACAGCACTTAACAATCGAAATTGCGTGAGCCTGTGAAAGAAATAAAACATTAAATTGAGCTTTTATCTTTACCTAATACTTCGTTTCCCCTCCAAAAGCTTCTCACTTAATTTAACTTTTAAGGCCTCAACTATACAAGATGAAATTGCTTAGACAATAACTTTTGCTAAACTTTTGCATAAGAAAATGTTATTTTCAGAATTTCATTTAAAGAAAAAGTGATTTTAGTTCCTTAATCAAGAAGTAACAAAATAAACTTTTTTTGTTCATTTTTCAGGAATTAAAATGTAAAAATAAGTATTCATACATTTTGCAAAAAATAACGTAAGCGCTTGAGATTATTTACAAATTAGAAAAACAAAAATAAATTTTCTAATGAACTGAATTTAAATAACCTTTCTTGTAAGATTATAAATTAATTTTAAATTTCCCATGCATAACCAATTTGTTCTATTTTTGTTCAATATCTAAAAATGACACATTTGTTTTGCAAATAAAGTGTATTGTGATAATATATTCTATCTTATAAACGTTACTTACATTTTATGACTTTGCTTTAACATTCATTTTAACATTTATTATTCTAGAGAAATATATTAAAGGAAAAGGGCCTAATACTAAATAACATAATACGTTTATATATGAGAGTTAATTGAAATTTGAATAAAAGTGTTAAACCAATTAGTTATTCAAAATTCAACATTACTATGCATACAGTAAATTATATCCAGAATTCCAATATTTAAAGAGAAAATTTAATCAAATTTATGATGTTTGATTTAAGAACAAATCAATAAGTAATAAATTATTTAAATTTTTATTGATATGAGTTTAAAATGACACAGTTTTATTTGTTAAGAAAAAAGAATTTTCATCATATATATATATATATATATATATATAAACTGATAAGCAGTTAAGATTATTTTATGACCGAAAAAACTAATAAATCATTGAAAAGAAAATAATTTATGTTTTACCTTGAAGTTTAATGCTTATGAAAGAAAGAAACTGAAATTTCAAACCAATGTAGTAATCTTATAAAATTTTTATAATCTTTTAATACTAAATGAAAAAATTAATAATTGTACTGCCTAGTAAATAAAATCTATCCGAAATCTAGGCAGTAGGATCTAAGCATAGCAAAAAATAGAATAAATTTAATGAAGATTTTGAAATAATTACCTGTATCTAGAATATATTTTTTTCTCCTAATAAC
The DNA here is from genome assembly GCF_947563725.1 of Argiope bruennichi. Taxonomy (NCBI): domain Eukaryota; kingdom Metazoa; phylum Arthropoda; class Arachnida; order Araneae; family Araneidae; genus Argiope; species Argiope bruennichi. The sequence continues at coordinate 29,442,240 of NC_079158.1, read as the reverse complement.
ACAATATTTATTGAAGAATAAATATTTTATAGTTGGTGAAAAAATTAAAGTTATTATAATTTCATGTTTGGCATAGTGGCTTATTTTTCTCTAAAAGATTATATGTATTTTAATAGGGAAAACGAGTTAAGGCTTTTTGCACTGCAGGGATAAGAGACCCACTGCAGGGATAAGATTATAATAGTATAAAATTTCAAAAATCATGCTAATAATAAAAAGCATGAACATATCAACAAAAACTGTACATGAGTGAGACATAGGCATAGATTGTCTAAATGCTGCATTTGATTAAGAATTGAATTTTATTTGCACGGATTTAAAAATAGCATTCATTTGAAAACTTTCGACCCATTCTGGATCAGAATGTAAGAATATTAGTTCTTATGTCAGCTGTTATATTTTTCTCTTTCTTATTTAAGAAGTCAAATATATGGAAATATAATAATGTTTAAATTGGAAAAAATGTCTTATCTTATATAAAATAAATTATTATAATATATTAAAGGACGATGGTTATTATCATTTAACCATCTTTGCAAAATCAAATCAATGACTTTAATACCCTTGTATATTAAAATATAATTTCGTATTATCTTTCAGAATTATTTCAGCAGACTTGTCATGTAAAAAAGAAAATATGCGGATTTCGGAGCTTAACTTGAAAATAAGAGGAAAAAAAATGTCAGAACCAATTTGAATATTTTTTAATGGAATCATGCTAATTCATGTTTATGCGACATGCATCAAATGCACAGATCCAATTTAATTTTGGAATTATTTTCATGTCTTGTTGAAGTACAGGTAATATTAAATGACAGTAGAAGGTACAGAAATACCTTCTCCAGTAATTTATTCTGGGTATGCGCAATTATATTTCTTAAGTGACTATAATGTAATATGTATTGATTCAATTATTCTAAAGACACAAAAAAATGTGAAAGTAGAAATAACAAAAAGTAAACTAACTTAGTCAAAACTAAACATATTTTAAATTCTTAAACTGACGTATGTACACGTAACTTCTACGAATTTTATCACTTGAAAGCATTTGAAAAATTTGCATTGAAAAAAAAATTAAAATTACAGAAAGACAGACACATGTTTTGAAAGCTGAATTGATACCAATGTCATGGGTAAAATGATGGCAAAAGAAATTGCAATATATTTTATTTTATTTTGCTTTTATTGCTAGAATGTCGAGCTATTTATGCGATCATTGTCACTCATTTTGAGTAATAGTAAAAAGAAATGACACCACAATCATTGGTATTTCATAGTGACATTCGAATTGGGCGAGACATTTCGACTTTGGACTTTATTTCGTATTTATCAAGAAAAAGCAGTGGACGTAGTCTCCAAGAGGTTCTTTCGCATACACCTTCATGAAAATGTAATTTCAACTCCTCCAAAGCTCATAAAAATTGTGGGATTTAAGAAAGATAGTGAATGGCAGGGGTGCTCCAATTTTTATTTTCAGTCTCACACATGAGCGTTTTATTTTTATTCGTAGCTGTGAAGAAAATTGCATATGCATTTTAGACGACTTTTTTCAAAAACTAAAATTTAATACATAGCGCTTTCTTAATTGATTTAATAGTTGAAATTATTGCATTTTTAAGTAATTGTATTTATATTGCAAATGAGCAGGCAGAGAGTCACCCCGTGGTCATATTTAATTAAAAATATTATATATTTGTATAAAATTTGATAAAGAGTAATTATTTTAGTAACAAGATTTCTTAAGTGATTTAAAATTATTTATGAAATTATATTTATATATATAAAAATATATATAAATATATTTATATATTATAAAAATATTTATGAAATTATTGCATTTTTAAGTTATAGTAATTATATTGCGAATGAGCAGACAGAAAGTCACCCCACGGTCAGATTTAACTCAAAATATTATATATTTGTATTATATATAGTTCTTACATATTTATGCTATTTTTTAGATGCTAAATTGTATTCAGTCGCATTCGGTGACAGAAAACAGGTAGACATACAGATTTTTTATATATGCCGATGATGAATTTCGTACAGGATAGGACAGAATTTTATGTATCGATCACATATCAGATTTCATTTCTCTAGTTTAAAGCGTTTTAAAGTTATCGTGTTTCCAGAGAAATAGAGACATAATAAAAAAATACATGGTTTTATAATTCAGGGATATCTGAAATATGGACATTCGTCGAAATCTCGAGTTGAATTTTTTGACAATTATAATACTTTACCTTTGCATTCTTCATATAAAGAAGATAAAAAAGGCCAGGCGTGATAACATACTTACCGTTATGTATTATTCACAATTATATTTATCATACTACTTCAACGCCATCTTGATCAACTCTATTGTTATATTCTGCTACACGAAATTAGGAACAGTAAATTAATTATTTAAAAATTACAAAATTCTAGCTAAAATATTACTTACCCCATCCTATTATGTAGAACATAAGGAGGCTCTTTTGCTCTGCAAATGCGGCAGCTATCAGCTTGTGAAGATAGAAACCTTCGCAAAACATCCACATGTAGTTAGTCATTCGAAAGTACTTTGTCAGAATGAATAGGATTTTGCATCCGTCCTAAGGGAAAAAATTGAATAAATTAATTACAATTTAAGTATATATTTGAGCTAACATAGATTTAATTATTTGTGTTAATATTTCTGTGTACAATATGTGGTTCGCTTTTAATAAGTTGATGAAGTTAATCTCAAATTAAAACATATATTTAACCTGCATTCTAAGATATATGATTTAGTTTAAGCAATTTTTCATTTTAGTAATTTAGTAAAAATATAAACACTCTTATTTATTTACACCTTCAAACCTTCTTGTATTATGGCAAAACAAAAAGTAAAAATGTGACTCTCTTAAGGAGCGATGTTTTGCTGAACGAGTGCCGATGAGACGCAATGACGTCACATGCTAGATTGGCTTATACCTGTTTGTATTGAGTACTTGTTTGAAGAAAGGCATGGTATCCACATGGAAATTTCTTTTTGTTAGATAGTGTTGCCGCACGCGACTCCAAGATCTTTGAGAAAGAGTTAACCTTAGTTGACGAGATTCTGTCTGTGACAGAGATTTGGAGGCTAAATGTGGATAATAAAGACGCCGATGTGCTAGTGGAAGAACATAACCAAAATTATTGAAGAGTTTATGGAATTGGATTCTGTGTCACAATAAAAAGTTGAGGAGAAGATTTGATCAACTGAACAGGAAATAGAAGACTCAACAGAGCAACAACCTTCAAGAGAAATAAGGGAAATGTTCAAGGAATGGGAAATTATAGCATCGCAGGTTGAGTAAAAGCTTCCTTATAAGGCGGTAATATACGTGATACAAATTCATTTAAAGCGTCTCATTTCCGTCATACACCAAAGACAAATGTTTTTAGCCAACTTTCTTGTAAATAAAAAACACATTATAAATGATAAATTACATTTTTATATATTTGTTCATTTTTTTTTTTGTTTTTTGTAATGGAACGCATTGTTCTGTTTTAAATAGATTTCCTATGGAAAAAATTGTTTTGCTTAGCGACTAAAGTTCGGGGCGATTTATATTCGTTAAGTGAGGTTCCATTGTATATTATATACGACTGAACAGCAGTCACTTTTGTACAAAATATTATTTAAGAATAAGGTGTTTATGTATACATTAAATAACAAATAACAGCGTGAAATTAAGAAGTAACTAATTAGACTCAATGAAGTGTTAATACTATACTAATATTTTCTAATTCGAAAAATGTGTAATTCTTGCAAAATTATTATATATTAATATATTACAAAAATATTATACATTGGCAAGTAGGTTAATAACATCTTCTAATTGACTGTAGTCCCCTCATTCCAGTACGAGACAAAACTCCGTCATTACTTAGGACTGTTGTAAGTACAAGAAAATTTTTTCACAATCCTTTCTTTAATAATATTTTTAACTAATCGCCTTTGGCGATCAGATGATTATCCGAGATTAATTCTCATTAAAATTAAACGCATTTATTAATTTTTTTTATGTACATCAAGTGACGAATCTGGTAGTCCAGAGTTTGATAACCTTGAAAGGACATTCTTTATTTATTGTCTAAACATTTTTCTCTCTCTATTTTTATTAGAAGTATGCCAAAATGGTCCTAAAAAGGGATAAGATATTTGCAGTAAATTGAGGAATAAAAGGAATTCAATAAATTTTTAATAAATGTTTTATTTAAGCATTCTCAGTGATTTAATAAATTTAAGAATAGAGCTTTAATTTTTCATAGTAACAATTTTGTAGAAGACAGTTTATACATGAATTCTTTCATTTATTTTTAATTCGGCAAGTTCAAATATTTTATCATGAAAAGAAATAAAATGTAGTTTTAAGTATTTTTTATTTAATAATGTTTAAAAGAAATAAAATAAAATTTTAAGTGATAATGTATGAAGAATCAATTGAAATTTTTATCGCAAGGTCTTGTACCAAAAAAATTAAAAAAATATAAATAGGTTAATATTATACATCCTTACATTTGGCGAAAATTGGCTACTGATACCGATTATTCGCTAATTGAACTAATTCAAATATCAGAATAAAATTTTATCATCTTCAGTCGAACTCTGCGAAGCCTCATTGGAAATACATAATGCGTTCTTCAGATGTATTTTGGTTTATTCTAATATTAAATATTTGGAATAACAATAAAATTTAATGAAGTTCTTTTGAATCTAGACACAAATTAAGAGTTATGTGAAATCGAATGAAACACTTCATAAGGAAAAAGAAGAAAGGACAGAAAGCTGCGAACCAAAATGCTTTAATTTTTTTTTCTTTTTTTTGTATTCAACTGGGAGTTCATTCCGTTCACAAATGCACTTTAAGGAGAGATGGTGAGAGAAAATATTAATGCAAATAAATTCGAATTCCTCAGAATATTTCGTCGTCTCAAAATTAATTTAATAAATTTATTCTAGTGACTTTTTTTTCGAAGTCAAGAGGTAGGACTGTTTGCTATTTGCTAAGGCTCCCACGACAAAATAAATTAAATAAAGAATAGCAACAAAGTTCTTTCGACAGCTTTATATAATGCTCAGAATGTTGAAATACAGGCTTAAGAAAATTCGAACTTCAAAAAAAGTTTTATGTTTCCTATTTCTTTGCTTCCAAATACAATTTCGAATCACGTCGCATATCTTAATATTTCAATGAAACCGAAGACAATTTTTACAATTGCATTAGTATAAGTAATCATATTTCCCTGAATTTTAAATGAATTTCGGCTTATTCTAATACCAAAGATTTGGAATTAAATTAGAGAACGGAATCTTAAGTAATTCTTTCCGGTACGTTTATTTCATAGAAATTTTCCTATTTGCTACAATAGCGCCATTTTAAAGAAGGGAATAAAAATTAAGTATCATCTATTTTTTGATTTCCTAGAATGTTTTATCATTGAATTTTGATCAACACATTAAGTGTCCATACCAGTTTTATAGCTTTGGCTTAGTTTTTGCAATAATTTGTAGTTAATAGGTTTTAAGATAATATATCGCAATGATTGTAAAAAATGAAGATTTTCTATGGCAATTTTACGTTTTGTGAAACATTTAGTTATTTTTTTTAATTCAGTCAATAGAACTTGAGAATTATTATTTAACTCGTCGCCAAGCACTATAAATGTAAAGCGGGGATGCCTCAGATTACATCCTTTTTTTTTCTGCTGTGTCTGCTTCCCGGAGGCCAAAGCTAAAAAAAAGTGCATGTATTTCCCCTGGAGATTTTGTATAATTATTTACAATTTGAAAATGATTTTCATTCACAATGTCAAATTAAGTTTGTTATAAATAATTATAACTATGTTTAATTCTAAACATATAATTAAAAATTAAAAGAAAAAGAAAGGAAGAACCATTTTCACTTGGACATTGGCAATCTGAGAGAAAAAGCATTTCTGATCTTAGGCGAATATGATTGAAACTGACACTTTTTTATACCTCGCATCTTAAAAACATATGAGAATGGCTGAAAAGATTAGTAAGAACTACCAATTAGCTTAAAGATGGAACTCAAAATATGCTCAATTGATAAGAAAGATTGTTCGTACTTAATGTTAGGCTAATATGTGAGTTAATAGATATGGACAAAATGATTGATTTTACTTTCTGTCATCATTTTCATATATTTTTCATCAATAAATTATTTTAGTTTATTTAGACTGCATGATTAGCATCTGATTTTGAAACAGTATATATTCCTTTGGAAAACGATTTTTTTTAAATTTTGAATCTAAGCTAGACATTCAAAATAATAGGTTGCTTATTCAGTAAATGTTGTCATAAGATGAAGAAAATTTGAGTATCCAGAAATTAAAAAAAAAAAAATTGTGTCACCGCAAAAATATTCTATAGACAGAAGGCTTAAAATTACAATAGTCTATTACTTGCATCTATTTTCTCAAATATTATGGAAAGTACAATAAAACATTTTTTATAAAGCGCATTTTTGAAAACATCGTTTCTATATAAAAATAACCACAGTTTTAGTATCCCTTTGTTCAATTTAAGAATTAAAATATTATTCATATTGTTTATACAATATACTACATCTTAGTTTTTTACAAGATTTGCATACAATTGTAAAAATACGAATTAGGAACGAAAAATAGTTAAAAAAAATAATTTCGACTGAAGTTTTTTATTTTATCAATAAATTAAAAAATTAATTGCATTCAAAGAAAAAAGAATAAGTGAAATTATCTATCTGCTAATAATGACGACTTTTTTTATCATTTTTAATATTTAATTAAAAATATCACTATTTGTTTAAAATTACTTCTTTAATTTAATATTTAATTTAAATTTCTTCACAAAAATCCTTCCTTCCTCAATAGTCAATAATTTAAGGGTTTAGTATATAAACTCTACAAAATTAATTGCAAAAAAATGGTAATGATGCAGAAATGAATCACTGGGCCATGTGAAATGAATTGCCAAATTGAGAATCCTTGCTTTAATTATACTCGATCATGCAGTTCTCACACTTGAAATCGGATTTCATATTTTCGTATTTTTCTTCTCTTATCAGAAGATAAAAAATAATGTAATAAATAAGTTGGATAATTTGTACTCAAAAGTTAATATTAAACATAAACACACAGAAAAAATACGTACTCCATTTCTGTCCATAATAGTCTCATATGTCGCGGATCTCTTGAGCTCGTCCAAGATTACGATGGATTTGAAAAGAATGACCACAAATCCATTCAGAAAAAGGGACATGAACAGATTCTTGTGCATGGAGATTCGATGAACTTGTAACTGCCTGCGAATAAAAGAATAAGTTCAAACAATTTCCAGGTGAAAAAATAAGCACTTATATGCCTACATGAATTTTTTGGAATTAATCATCTGAATAGCCTTCCTGAATCTGAAATTTACAGCTGCATATGTTCTTGAAATATATGCTGAAATTAAAAAATAAGTCTCTTATATATTTAAACGAGCAATTCTTCTATATATATAAACACATTTCGTCAAATTTTATATTAGAAAAGGTTTTGCTTTTGAAGTTTAACTATATAGGTGTGCTTCCTGAAAAAACACGATTTTACACATTTAAAAGAAACATTTTTTATAACTATTAGAGCTTTTATCTGTCAGCTCTTATGCTGACAATGTCATGTAGTGCTATTTCGGGCCCGACTTTATCAAGGTAAAATAGAGCGAAAGTTCAAAAATATAAGTAACGATAGATAAACTGTAAAATGAATGCTGTGATATAACAGATTGTTACGAATTACATATTAAAATAAGTGAATTAATGTTTTTTTTTATTTAAATGACCAGTTCATATGTAGGTAATATTGAAAAATGTTCGTATGTAATCAGTATGTGATTCGTATTTAAATATATTTAAAAATATTTGTATTTAAAAAAACCCTTCGAAGAGAAGATTGGTTTTCTAAATATTTTAAGTAAAATGAGTAGTTATAAGTCAGATTCTTAAAAATATTCATAATACTTCACAAGATTTTCTAGAATATGGAACATGAGTTCACATTTTGGGCTTCTTCAATAAAATTTTCCAGAAAAAAATTCTTTATCTTCAATTTGATATCAAAAAATAAAGTTGACACAAGACACATTTTTTTTTGTAGTCTTATAGTTTCGTGTGTAAATATTGTTGGTTAAAAATATAAAAGAGCTGCTTAAAAAATATAATTTAGAGCTGCTTACTAGAGTTAATCTTCATTTTGCCTACAATATTAAGCTTTTGAGCGTTATCAATATTATGCTTGTTCCTAGAAAAAGTTGTTTTTAAAATTTGGAATTAATGGCTAAAAAATGCTTGCAAGAAAAAATCGCGAATATAAACATGTGAATTTAAAATAAAATCCATTTAAGTCTGAATCTTTAATGATCTTACATACAAATAAATGTGCTTATCTGAAAAAAAAAGTCCCTTCACACACTAGGGAACGAACCTTAAAGCGATCAACGCATATAAAATGAACACTATCAAATTTTATTCGTCTCGTTAGCGAAAAAGTAAAGCTGTCTTCCGGTGAAATCCGTTTCAGATTACAGTTTTTGTAGCTCATTTAAAATTTTTATTGTCGATGAAATGTGTAATCAGCTCACAAGAGGAAGAGAGTCTCTTTTCAATACGTGAATAAATTTGTTAGGGTAATCTTTTGCTATTTAAAAAAGAAAGTCGAACTCTCGTAAAGTCTTTAACCATTAATAATAATTAATGTCTCCACTTGTGTATTTATCCATTTAAAAAACATAATTGTTCTTTTTAAAATAATAATTTTTAGACGCTAATACTTTTTCATTGTCTGTAAAAATGCTAAGCTTACAATTCGAGACTTTTATTTTTTTTATTTTTTTCAAGCACACGTGTTTAAATTAGAGAGAACATAAATAACACGTAAATAATTAGAAATTTAATAAAAAAAATTTAAACTGAATACTTATTACAATATTTTGATTAAAAAAATAATTCTCGGTGAATAAGAGTTTTTTTTTTTTAACTAATAAAATTTTTTTCAAATTAATAGAAATAGGTAATAATTAGTTTATATTATTGTTTAATTATTAGATAATTCGAAATTAATATAAGTGAAGCAAAATTTTGTGATGAAAATATTTACCGTAAGATAATATAAACAAACATCGCAACCATGATTTTTGCATGCATTAAATTCAATTAAAATGATTTTTTTTTATTTTTCATATACAAAGTATTAGGAAAGAGAAGTGGAGCAATGGTTTGTTTCTTTAAGTATTGTACATAAGCATAGTCTTCATTTACAAGGATTAATTAAAAAGGATGGACAATTGTGCGAATATACTTTGATTTTTGTGTTGGTTGAAAACAAAAATGAATAAATAAATAAATTATATTTTTATACGGTATCTTCAGAGTAAAAAATGTCAATTAGAAACATATTTATTTTATATTCACCTATGTGTCCACAAAATTCCCACTTCTATCTTGTACAAGTATTAATAGGTAAATCTTTTGACTTGAACCAATTTTTCATAAATCAGAATAACATTTGAGATATTATTTCATTGCATATTTCGGAGAAAATACGGATATTATATTAAAATAGTGGAATGAGAAAATAATGATGCATTTATTTATTCTTATTGAAGTTAAAAAATGGCCAAATATTACATTAATTGTAATATTTACAAAATTAAATTAATTGTAGTACAAAATGAACTCCATTGCCTATACAAAGTTGCATGCTTTTGCCCTGCAGTTGCATATAATACAAATAATCACCACTGGAAAATGTTACTCGTGACTGAGATATGTCATTATTAAGGAATACTTAATATCCTGCACACAACTGCAAGCAAAAAATTTTATTTTCATGTTGGAAATTGCAATAATTCTTTACGTTAAATGTTCAATTTCTATTTTTATTTTTTTCTACTATTAATTCTACTTTCTTTTTTTTACTAAACCAGTTAATAATCAATTCCACATGTTAAAATACTTTACTTTTTATATTATTTATTACAAAACATCTTATTTCTTTTTATAATTTCAGTTTTCATTTTATTTTGGTTTAAAAAAATCAAAATTATCGATCTGCCTTTCCTTTAAAGTTAAAACTCTAATATACTTATTTAAAAGAATAATATGACTGTACAAATGACCTGCAACTGTTATGGGGATTTGTGAAAAGTAAATAAAATAAATTTTTTGTCATTCATAAGAAGAAAGCAAGCAAATTTATGGTAAATATTCCGTTTATTCTATTAAGGAAATATTCTCG